>NW_020451227.1:556223-590229 GCF_003343035.1 Apteryx rowi | reverse complement strand
CTTTCCGCCGGGGCGCCAGATGCCCGCAAGCCCGGAGTCCCCACGCTTGATTTTCTTGCCGTGGTGCAAGGCGGGCACTGACGCGCTCGGCTCGTTGTTAGAGCTGGTACGGCGCGACCCGCAAGCATCTGCATTTCTCCGGTTGTAAGCCCGCAGCTGTTTTCTGCTTTTCCAGCTGCGCAGCTCACCTTTAGCCTTCAGAAACTAAACAAAAACAGAAACTGACCCATTTTAGCATGAAATTGAACACCCCTGACGACATTTCTGCGGTAGTGGTCTCAGCACCTCCTCAAAACATGCCAGCATTTGCAATGCAAGCATCCAAAAGTATTTTCACCAAGCTTTGGCATATGGTATCTGCCCAATTCTGCCTCAGATAAGTCCATAGCCACCAACAAAGTAGGGCCACTACCCCTGGTGTGAAAAAGGCAAATTATTTAAGGGCTGCATTCGTACAGACTGCGACTATGGATCAGTGTCACARGCCTTCCCTGGCCTGACACTGGGTCTGAGGGGAGGTAAGCAGGCATTTCTCCCCACCCCCATAAAAGTTCCCCAAAACACAGATGAGACAGGGGAGTATTTAGGTCTGTATTTTTCACTCACACACTTCCTGACAAAATACCCCACATCAACAGTTTCACTGCATGTGCTTTTTCCTAATGAATATTACTGTTTTGTCACTTCTTTCGTGACACAAGTAGGCTGTCATGATACCAGTAGCTACCCAAATGACATATAAAAAGAATTACTATTTAAAAAAAAAAAAAAACAGAAAAAATGGAACATTTTGCCTTTCTGACCAAGTATTCCAGTAGTTGGTAAGGCTTCAGTATTACATTGATATAAAAGGGAGACTAAAAGGTAAATTTAGCTTTCTGTTTATGCCTATATACCCCACTTCCTTCTCAGGCAACTGAAAAGGGCTGAACTGCAGAACTGTTTCCTAGATGCGTTGTTTTTAAATAGCAGTAAGCTTAAATTCAATTATACATTAATCCTGTTTCTGACAAACAGGAGTGAAGAGTACATAAACTGTAGGCACACAACCAAAACTCTGAAGTATGTAGTAGGAATCCAGCTCACAGACCAGGTGTGGATTCAATGTGATCAGAAGCACATAGTAAAGATGTAAAATGTGTAAGTGTTTTAAGAGCCTGTTCATGCTAAAACACTTCTCCACTTATTTCAAAGTAAATAATATATTTTCAGCTACACATGAGATTCCTTGGTAGTCCTTCTGCATACATAAAGAGATTATAGTCACACACACAATTTTTCAGATTTGTAACCATACTAGTCTCCACTCCATCTCCCCTTGATTCAGATCAGTGTGAAATAAGACATCTCATTATCCGTGCTTACTCTGGGGTGATTTTGCATTCTCACCTTTTATAATATGTGAATTAGCAGTCTGTCCCTATATCTTATACTCTTTACTTTCCTTTCTCCTGGCTTAATAAGAAACATCAATCCTGAAATCTGTTTTCTTTCCCTAAAGCAAATTAGTGCAATATAAAGGTTATCACATTATTTTTTTCTTTTTACTACATCTGCTGGACTACCATAATTACCACTAATATAACTTTCAGTAAATGAAAAAAAAAAATCTAAAAATAAACTAAAAGACATGTCAGGTCACAGATGAGGTATCAGATACATCAGTAAGAGACTGGGAGCTCTTTTCTTTCAGGAACTTAGGAAAGGGAACATTAAGGCCAGATGGTACATCCTTGCCCATATAAGAGATCAGGCATAATCTATACTCAGTACACATTCAGGTCTCTTTTGAATGCTAAGAATCACCCAGAGGATATTTAAGGGGAATTCCTAACTACACTAAATCATTCAGTATGCTTTCTCTTTAGAGCGCATGTATTTTTCTAAAAGGGGATATAAGCTGAGGCTGCATTTGACAATAGCTCACAGCAGTTTTGGAGAGCACTGGTGAAAGGGGCTGCATGACTGTTTCGCAGTTCCCAAATCACAGACTCACCAGAAGCTGGGACAGACATCTGCATAAATCAGAGCAGTGGCTCTGATTAATAAGCAGCAGTGGCCGTGAATTTACAGGCTTTTTTTTTTTTTGGACATTTCCACAGCCTAAAGTTTGCTTTGTGAGTCAGAACCAACAAGAATACAGAAGTATTCCTGCCATGCAATCTGCTTAATGCAAAAAATAAAAGCAACTCCCACCCCCCTAACCCCCCCACACACATAGGAGGAGAGAACACAGAGCCATCCTGCCTGCTCTATACCACTTTCCACAAGGAGAACTGTCAGGTGTCCTTGGGCAAGCCATCCCATGGGAACCTCGTCACCTGTCTAAGGACACCTCATGCCTCCCCTTGCCCTTGGGTAGCATCCTGCAATCCAGCTAACGCACACCTCCTCAGAGCTAACAGGCTTCTCCCCTCTCCCTTAGCAGAGGGGATATTTTGAGTGATTAGTCACTCCTGGGGTTAAAGCTTTGAACCTGGCAAAACAAAATCCAGTCAGCCTTAACCCTGAGGTTCACAGTTCTTCCCCAGCTACTGGGTCTGCCCTGCAATGTGGTGGGACCAACCTCAGCTACTGTGTTGCCTTTCTCACTTCGTTCCCCTAAAGAGCCCCCTCCTGGTCTCTGTCCCCAATAACCCCTCAAAAACATATTCCTACACAGAGCACATATTAACAACAAAGGTAGGACAAATGCTTTGCTTCCCACAGCAGATTAAACAGTCTCACAAAGCAGTGAAAATGGTTGCACTGGGGTTGGTCCAGTTTATAATCTCTAATTTATGTAAAATTTTTGTACATTTTAAACATGAGTAACCTGCAGGTTACAACCTTTTTCTGAAAAGCAACATAAGCTTAGAAGAGGTTGTGGGGTTGTTTAAAAAAAGTTCTGTCCTGAAGAGGGATGGGTTATAGTTTCTTGATTACAGCGTTAAGGCATACAGCTTCACAAGCCAAGTAAGTCCAATACAGAAACAACCGTAAAAATAGACATTGCTGAGATTGCAAGGGCAAAACTGTGGAGATTTAGGGTCCCATTTTGATTGATAGACAATTGTACACACAACAATCCTTAGATTTGTTTATGGCAGTATCTGCCAATTGGAAGAGTTATTGCCTAAAGTATTTCTTAGCTAACCTTACTGAGAAAAGGAGACAAAGAATGGCTGAGCCAGCCACTTCAGAGAACAGAAGCAGAACTRTTACGAACTATAATTTCTACTGCCTGTCAGTACTTACAGCAGAGGAGCATAGTAGTGCAATCTCAATCATATTCATGGCTCTAGGATGAGCTTAACTCGCTAGAAACACAGAAACATCTGATATATAATTAGATAAAACTGGGTGTGAGGTAGAAGTGTTCCCAAATGCATTTAATTAAACAACATAATTAACAAATCAATCCTTAAAAAGATAGATATTTTTACTAATTATAATTTAAAATTACTGACTTTCCATAGCAGGAAAAAAAATGAGAATACAAAACCAATCCTTTTTTCTTAGTCTGTCTTTCTGAGGCCATGGATAGTTACTGATTGTCATGATTTATCATTTCATATTTGTTTGGATATAAAATTATCTTACATGGAGAGAGAAACCAAATATGTAAACCATATTATTCCTATTCATAAATGGGAAAACTGAATCACCAAGAGTAACTCTTCCCAAATAAAATAGCAAGTCCTTGACAGAGCTGAAAACACAACTTTGATATCCACGCTTCTAATCTCATACTTAGCTGCAAGACCAGGTCTATTCATTTTTCTTGTATTCAGTGAGAAAATTCTGCACACTCATGAAATGTTGCAATTATAACTATGCTCTAAGTCAGTGGGATGGAGTGCATACTAGAAGATTACAGAAATATACCCTACAGTAGTTTTAATACTTTTCTAGTTCAAGCAAAAAACATCATTCATAAGACAAATACAGGAAATCTTGATCTAAGACTGAGCACAGGGATTTAACGATAAGAGTCTCTGGCTTCTTTGTCATGGAAAATGGCCACGGGTTTGAGCTCTGTCTGCACACCAGTAAATAATTCAAACAACAAGCTGCTGGTGGTCTGGAGAATTCCAGTTTTGTGACTGAAAAAGTGGAAAGCAAGGAATTTACATTAATGCAGCTCATAAAGCCCTCAAGTGAATCCTTAAAAGCATAAGAAGAAGAGTTTAAACAGGAACTGACTATGTAAGCCTTAGGCTGTGGATTCAAAACCTTTCTGTCTCCAAGCAAAAGCACAGACAGATGGAGTACTCTACCAAACTCTTTGCTGGCTATTTGCCATTCTATGAATGGTAGCAACAATGGGAACCATATAAATAATGAAAAGAAATGCAACATGGAAAAATAAATGGCTAAAGAAGTCAGTAACAAAACGTTTCTGGAAGTTCCATCTTAATCATTTTGTAAGCCTGAGAGCCTTCCTCTCCTGCTAGCTAAAGAAAAAAGATCAACTTATCTAGGGCACATAAGGACAATTTTTTCTTCCAACCTAATTGCAAGAAAAGTCTGTGGAAGGTAACCCAGCTACGATGGATGTGACTCCACATGCTAGACAGATGTTGCCAGCATCAGGGTTCTTCCTATGTTCCACAAATGTTAACTACTCACTGGAGATTACACATGTTTTTATATGGAGGGAAGTAGCAATTTCTTTGTTCTCCAGCTTTATTACAACATGGTGAACTCTTTAGGAGTGCAGATTTTTGCCAATAAGAGGCAAATTAATAACATATGTGTATGCCGTGTTTCTGCTTGCCATCATAAGTGAATGTAGGGCTTGTAAAAAATGCTATTGGCAACCTTCCTGAAGCAAAGATCTTGAATCTAATTTCATCTGCACCAGCCTGAACCAAATGCAATTCTACCAGAACAAGCAAGGCTACAGCGATGCAACTGATGTCTCAGTCAAACTTGTACCCCTGTCCAAACAGAAACAAAGCAAGCACATCAACGCAACTTTCCTCTACGTTGCCCTATTAACGGACCTTCAATTCAATTACTAAAGCTATTCCACCACCGGTTTAAATCCAAGAACATGCTTTACTAAGTATCAACAGATTAATCACTAATCTTCCTGTCAGAGTATAACTTAAATCAACACTACAGCATTCACTGATCATTTATGAGTTAACTATTCTCTATAATTATTATGCTGTATAATATATAGATTGTCATCTTTACACAAATAAAAATGTAAATATTATAATCAAATTCTATGTATTTATGGGTTTTGGTCCTATTCATGTCTTGTTCTATACTACATATTACCAGTCATTTGCTTTCAGAGATCTCATCAATAGATGGTAATAGTCTGCATTTTCTACAAAACATCCCCTTTGTTATTCCATATTCACCCATTAAGGAGTATAGGATTATTTTGGTGAGTAATAAATCATCCTTACCTCCAATACTGGTTTAACTAAAAAAGCCCTACAACTGTTTGAAAGACCACAACCAGCTTACAGTTCAGTGAAGTGCATAAATCTTGTTTATGTTTAAATACTGTTCCTAAGCATGTGCTTCCTTGAAGCAGAAGAACTGAACATTGAAAATACACGCTATAAAATCTATAACAGCTGCTTAACAAAGATCACTATTTTTGTCCCTCAAACAGACATTCAGAGTTGTGGTTTAATGTTCCATAGCAGTGGGTATCGTGCCCACTCCCAACATTAGGTAAAAAGGAAAGGATATAAATTAAAGCACTGTGCCAAGTAGAGAAGATCTGCAGAATCCAGATCCAATGGTTTTGCTGTTTCAGGAGATGTTATTATCCATCAGACCACAACAGTTCTAAAGGTTACTTTTCACATACATAATTAGAGATATTTCTAACTGACACTTACTGAACATGCAGACTGGCTACTTGATTTAGACAGTCCTGAACAAGTATTAATTTAAACCATCTCTAGGACATGCTATATCTGAAGTAACTAAAGATGTTCAGTTGACTTTGAACTAAATTGCCCAACAGCTTCCACACAGAATAAGCACATTCATGAAAGAAACTGATTTACTGCTTTAACATGACATGCAATTACAAAGGGCTCACACACAATCTTATGGTTTCTATGATGATTCTCTTTAAGAGAGCACAACCAAGAGAGCGAGAAAATAGCAAGAAAACTGCTGTTTTATCTATATAATTTGTCTTTGAGCGCTGAAGTACCTACCTACAGGCAAAATTATGCTCAGTGCCTTAAAATTTGATGAAAGAAGGGTCCTGAGAGGAAGAGACAAAGGAACCTTTCCTCCAGCACATCACCCATCCCAGTAGCCAGTGAAACTTCAACTCCTTGTACTTAGCAGAGCGTAAGGATTGCTCTTACCATGCATCTTAGAGATGCTGATGAGCAGGTGAGGAAAAAGGGTGTCCAACTCTCCATCTCATTTGCTTTTCGGCCTCCATAGAAAGAGTGAGAAAAGTCCAGACTGGTAAAAGTTATTTGCTGTATTACCTCTTACACAGAGCAGTTATATCAGCAGGGGCAGCGAGAGAAACATTTTCTCTGCAGGATGCATGATTAGGGTTACTGTACCATACTTTACAGGGAACCATTCTGTTTAATGGCATAGCATCATACTAAGCATGCTGTCAAAGTCAATATGTTGGCAAGGCCAAAAAAATGACCATGTTATTAAAGACATGGGACAACAAACCATGTGAAAAAAACAGTGGAAAAGTAGATGGTTCAGGCCCTCAGTATATTTGATTTAAGACCTGGAAGGGAACACTCATGGCTTGAAAGTTTCTGTGATTTGATGAAAGGACTTCACATTTAACATAAAATGCATTCGCCAAGGTACCATGGTGCAAGAATTGGGGCTGGTGACTATCGTCCAGACAGCATTCCAGAAAAGATAGAAAAGTTTCCAGAAAGCTGGATTCTTTATTGTAAACAAAGCTGGTAGACTTCAAGTAAAACTACGTAGGCTATAATGAATGATTTTCACTGTAGGGAGAAAAATGAATGGCTTGAGTCCAGAAACTGCCTCTGCCTACATATAGAACTAAGCCTGTAAGAAATTTGCTGAATAAGGATATCCTATAAAAGACATTAATTTACATTTTCTTGTTTAAAGAACAGATAACGTTCTCCATGTGAGAAATGCCAGCAGACTCAGGCTCAGACGAATGAATGAGCAGTGCAAAGAACTCTGTACATTTCATACAAACACTAACAAACTGTTGCCATTTTGAGATCTCAGAGCTCACAAGGAAAATGCACCCTTTCCAGAACAGAGGACAGGATAATAATCCTTATTACTCTGCTGCCGTTCACCTGACAATGTAGTCTGAGAGGTATGAGGTCTTGAGCAAGCTCAGACCTAAGGAAGAATGTCTTTTAAAGGTCATCAGTGTTAATGAACAACTCAATACAGATTGTGATATGGCTAAGTATATGAGTTTATCATGTCTTCAGCCTTTTGAACAGCTAGATTTTATTTGCTAAGCATTGGTCTGGCCAAAAGGATTGAGCTTATCCTTAATGGAACTGGCTGAACTTGAGGTCTGGACTTTAGACAGCAAAATGTTCAGGATTTGATGCAATTTTGCCTCAGCTGCCTTTGCTGACTATCGGGCTGTCCTTGTAAACCCAGCAACTAAAGCAAACTGTCCTGGAGCCTGACAGGAAAACAGAAAAGCACATCCTTACTCTAGAAGGCTTTTATTTTGTGGTTTTGGTTCTGTAACTAAAAGCTAGGAAGAAATGCTGAATCTTTACACCAAAAGTAAAAATACAAACAGAAATGGATGTGCTAATAGTAGCTATGGTTTGGGCTATTCCTTGTATATGTTGGGAGTAGAGAATTTCAAATTAAAAGCCATATTTAAAAACAGAAACTAAATGTCACATCAGTTTTAAACACAAACCCTTCAGAAGAGTATTGAAAAACTATTCTCTTCACCTCTTTTATGAGGTAAATTTATATACTCCAATCAAATCAGACAACTAAAATAAAATGCATTCATTTCATTCTTTGATTAGTTTATTACTTTGATTATTCCAGTAGTCTACAGCTGCAATATTCTGTTGCAAAAAGCAGAAAGATTTTAATTTAAAATAAAATGGCATTTGTACTCTTTTTTTTTTAAATCATGAAACTGTTTCTACCAATATTAGGTTTTTACAAAATAATTTTTCATATAAACTTACTTTTCATATAAACTTTACTAATAATTTTTCACATAAAGTGGCTCAGGTCATACATCAAAATATCTCCTGTGAAATTAAAATAGCCATGCATAATTATTCATCTAATAAAGCTAGGCTTTTCAAATGCTCACTGACTGGTCTGCTCAGTGTACTGTTGTAAACATACAGATTCTCATGAATTTATTAATCATGAACATTATTAAAACATTCAGTATGTTACCCTGGGGCTCCCCTCCCAGCCCTCCAGGGGTAGACTCCTTTCTTACTGCTCTGGCTCACTCAGCATCTCTATTATTGACTTTTTCAGTAATACTACAGATTTATCTGAGGGTTTCAAAGAAAAAAGTGGCAAGAGAGGTATGCACAGACAGGGGTACGAAATACCAACTAACATGTCTTTCACCCATCTGCAGCAGCAAAGCCTCGTCCTCTGCAAGCCCGATTCAGCCAATCAAGGGGCAAGTGCTCTCCTTCTTGACTGAGATATTTGTTTAGTTCAAAGATATTTAAATAAAGATATGATGAAAGTGGCATTGTCAACATGATTGTCTTTCTCCACATGTTACACGGGTATTTCAAAGGACATACCTGTTTCAGGGGAATTTTGTTTGGAATAGTTTTGTTTCAGTCCTTCAGAGAAAGCACACAGCACGTCAAACTTCTTAAAGCCCAGGGATCATGGCCAGAGCGGGATCACACCGCTGCCTTACACAGGGTGAAAGTCACCTTTGCACTGAAATCCAAACACAAGAACACCTAAGTATCACTTAAACACCAACCTTTTCCTTTAGGACACAGTGCTTGCCTATCCTCATCAGCTGGAGATTTTGACACAGTTGAGGAAATTGGACTCCTCAAATTATCATTCCCTAAAGGATCCACAGAAATGTAGGTAGCATAAGAGAGAGGAAAAGAGAAACACACAGTCTGCTACCAGATGCCAGCTGACCTCTTAAACTTGGGATAACATTTACCAGTTACAGCAGCTGGAGCCCATGGATGGAAGCCTCTAAACTACCTCTAAATAACTTTTGATGTTGCTAACAGTGTAGTCATGGCAGAACAGAGCTCATTTGTGGCTGCAAAGCCCAGATCCTTCTGCMATAAGCCTCAGGCTTCTGGCCTATACTAATTTGAAAAGGACTATTCGCATGAACTAAAGTCATGCTTTAGTCTTCACTGCAGACACTCCCTTTAAGATGGTATTTTGAGGCATAAGCATTCCCATTTCAATATGAAGCAGCTTATAATTTTAACTAGGGAGAGCATGTACACCTATAGTCTTGTCTTGCCAAACAACAAAAATAATGCTAATCACTGACATGAGACGTCACATTTTTCATTCAACACTACTGTTCAAGAATAAACAAGAGACACACTTTAAAAAAAAGGGGGGGGGAGAGAGAGAGAGAGAGAGAGAGAGAGATTGATTGATTCTGCATGTCTGTTCATGTCCCTTCATTTGCTGCATTAAGGAATCTTCAGCCACACATCCACCTTTTCCCCCCTTTTTTGCTAACCAGTTAACTATAGACTATTTCAAAATAACAGTAATCTATGATAACTTATTTTATTTGCACAAGAGATACGTCAAATATTGTCTTCTTATAGAGCTAGAATATATAATGTTCTCTTTCTTCAGTGTACCCTTCCTCTAAAAGAGGGTATTACCTATTCCAGCTCCACAGGATGCCAAACATACACATTTCCTGAGCAAACAAAATAAGTTACCCTGTATAATGTAACTATTAAGACAAGAATATGAAATTACAAGAAAAGATCCTCTACACAGCTGGAAACAGTAGCTGCAAGGTGTTACATTCACCACCATAACATTTTTGTACAGACTCTACTCAGACCTTTTCTGTTCCCATTGCTAATACAAGCAGATTTTTTTTTTTTTTTTTTTTTAATCTGGAAGTTCCATACACTATTTTCGGTGAGGGGAAGGGACATGTATGGACAACTGGGTCTGTAAGCCAGCAGTCACTCAAAACTAATACTGGATTGTGCATCTCTTGTTCTAAGGTTTGACACCCAACAAAATCAGAAGTGAATAGCCTGAGGCAACTCCTGCTTTGGCAGGACTAGAATGAGACAGTAGCCAAGCACATTGCTACTGGCATCCAGACTTGAAAATTTTAAGCCAGTTAAATCATAGCTTGTTTCAGTATAATTAAAGCAGACACTCAGAGGGGACATTGCCAGGCTAAGAAATTATACAAAATATATTTTAACAATCAAAATGTCTTGAACAATCAGGAGAGGGGGAAAACAGCATTTTCTATATTTTGAAAGTAAATCAGGAAAATTGAAAAGATTATGCATAGCAGTAATTAAATGACAATTCTCCCCCATGCCCTAAAACAGTCAATTCATAGCAATACTGTATATTAAATCTTGTATTTCTATAGCTCTTAATTTTTGCAAGCCATGCATCTTTTGCAAGTCTCATGATGTTTTACAAAGATTTGCAAACCATTGGCCAAGCTCTGCCCAAATGCACGTATTGCCTTTTGCACTAGAAAACTGTGAGACATTTTGACGTCATTGCTCAGATGAGCAGTTACGACCACATGTAAAGCATTCATAGCATCATCAACTACATGTGCTTCACTGTAGCTGCTCTGTCTTCAGTGTGGGGGAAAAGTCATTAACCAATTTCATGACCAGTTAAGGAGAGCTCATGGCTAACACCATTTCAGCTATTCCTGTCAAGCTCCATATGGCTTCTATAGGAAACAATTATCACTTTACAAGAAAAGGCAAGTTTCTGTTCAGTCTGATCAGTTTCTAATAGAGTTTGGACATGTCTGTTCATTCTGCTGTTTTGAAGTAACTCTCCTCATTTTTTAATGACTTAATAACCCAATTTGAACAGAGCTATTGTCTCTCGGATGGAGCACCAAGTCTGATTTCCATCTGTATTAAATACTCCTTACGTCTCCCTCTAGCAGTGTAGAGGACCTTCAAGGAAAAGTATGAAACTCAGCCTGATTAAGGCCCATTGCCAATGCTGGAACAAAGAAAAGCAGCCTTAGTAGAAAGGGAGACATTAGGCTCCTCAGCACTGAAAGAAAAAAAAAAGTGAGCTACAAGTCATAAGCCCTGGTTTTGTCACGGATGGCAATGATCCATATGCTGACATATCATCTATGAATTCTGGATTTGTCAGCATTATTAAATAGTAGCTTTCTAGTCATATGTTCTAAATTAGAGAACATTGCTGCCCTCACAATGCTACAGTGAAATTGTGGCAAGGCAGTTAGAGGAATCACTAACTTTCAAAGCTCAGGCATTGTTAACTTGGTGACAGACTTGGGATAACTCAGACCACAGCACTTTTACAATCATGCTATGCGACTCTATGTGGATAAGACAGAGGCAACATATACAAGATACAGGATATGAGAAACTCTCTTTATCCAGCCTATAACACGATTTCTGA
This sequence comes from Apteryx rowi, assembly GCF_003343035.1. Lineage (NCBI taxonomy): Eukaryota > Metazoa > Chordata > Aves > Apterygiformes > Apterygidae > Apteryx > Apteryx rowi. The sequence goes on along the minus strand of NW_020451227.1, from coordinate 578,619 downwards.
ACTCCTCAGATCGACAGTAGGAGAAGCTTCCTACAGTCTCTCCTTAGACAAATCTTACGGGGATCATAAGTCAGGTCAATATGTTAAGTTTGTTAAGAAAATTAATAGAAGTATTGAATTATTTTAGATCAAGGATTAGATCTAAATTGCTTTATTGAAACACTTCCAAGTTCTGCCTGCAGACTGAATTCTGCTCTTAGTCGTAGGCATATAATCTAGAGATACCAAAAAACATGCAGTCACCTAGAACAGCTCATGGGCAAGACAGTCCACTATTGTACACCCCTAGCAATTTTTTACAACCTAATCTCAATGTGCTAAGTAGCATGGTTTCTAGAAGTTCCATAGAGTAATTGTTCTACAGGCTAAGAGATCTCCTACATGTCACAGGCAGATCTAACCTGTCTTTTTGCCTTAACTTTTAATAAACAGATCCTTGCCTTCCTGTGATACTTATTATTGAATGTATTTATAAGAAAATACCACTTATTTTATCACTAATATTAAATTAGGAATGAATGTGAAAAGAAGACTCATAAGCAACTCATATACATTGTAAAATCACATTGTAGAATGGCTTCAGTTTTTCAGAGAAAGGATAAGAAGGCACGCTGGCTTGGGAAACAAACACTTGGTCTTAGGACCTAATTCTGTATTTGCCAAACTGATTCTGAATAGCATTATCATGTATCTTCTTCAGAACAGAAATATAATGGGGAAAATGATAACACCATTCATCTTTAATYGATTAGTTTCATTTTCTTTCATGTTAACGAAGTAATTTTTCATTTACAGAGAAAAACCATACTTAATATAGACTACCACCACTTAGTCTGAAAACCAGGCTCTCTCTAGTGATTCATGGTTCCACTGTAAATCATGAACATAGAAATCCATTAAAATGCTTTCATTACTCCCCAATGCTTTTCCTGGATACAAAAGGCAGGCAGCTTAAATACTGTATTATATAATAAGCCTTAAGCTTCTGCCATGACTCCCTCCTGAGTCTCATTGGCTTACAGAGGAAAACCAATGATGAATTTGTGCTATGTCAATGAAAAATTTAGAGACAGGTTTGGGCAAAATGTTTTGCAAGACACGGCTATCGTGACTATCATATTTGAGGTAGCAAACAGCATTCTGAAGGCCACAGTTCATCACTTTTTATATGACTGAGAAAACATACAGCTTTACCTTGTTAGAAATATGTTGTGCAACCCATGTATAAGCTAGTGCAGACAAGAGCAGAGGAACTAAAAATAAATAGAAGTGTGTTGGGGAAGGGTGACAGCTTCATATACTAGAAACTGATAATTTGTCCTTATTTTTTCCCCCAACAGCCATTGATGCTCATTAACAACAATGAAGGCAATCATATAACATTGCATGTAAGACAGTCACGTTGTAAGAATTAGTTTCTATTCCTTGTGTTTTCACCAAGCTGTTAAAAAACAGAACACACAGCAAACAAAAAATGCACACGCTAATTTACAAAATCATATTCCTCCCCCCTTCTCACTGAAAAGCAGTCACCCTTTACTGAATAGATTCTTCTACAGCCATTGGAACTGGTTCTATTCATAAGAATCAAAAGAAATAAAGTTGGACTTTTTAAAAATAAAACATTTTATGAACTTAAGGATGGTGTTTTCCACCACAAATCTTTTTGACTATTTCCTTTCAAGTGGCAGTAACCAGAAGACTGCAAATATATGTAATCTCTAGAGAAGGCCCCAGATACTGCCAACTGCAACCATTTTCAGGCTGTTTGAAATCTTCAGTTGCTTCTAGCTCTCTACCATCTCAAAATTACTCACTCTTACCTGACAAAGTGCTTTGTGGACTTATCCAAAGTTCTCCAAAATACCTATGAGTTGCTGGAGCTGAGCAGTTCTTCATAAAAACAAGTATATCGAAAATCTGCTAAACTGAAGTAGCTGGAAATGCTGCCTTTGAGCTCACAAGGCCTGTATGATTTAAACAGTCTGATTAGAAATCCCTTCCTTTCTGCAACTGTGTCTTCATCATGAGAAAACTGTGTTTCACAGCAAGACAACTAGCTTATCTGCTATTTCATAAAATCTGTGCAGAGAGGAGTCACAAATAGCTTTTACCTCAGCATAAACATTTGAGATCGATATCAACATCACACCTCTCCCTTTCTCTCCTCAGTCCCATACAAACATAATTTCTGACTCAAGTTGTTAGTTGTGCTTTGTCTCCACTGAGATCTTAAACTGAGATAACTAAATTCAGAGAGCTAAGGTGTTTTAAAGTGAAATAACTCACTGGAATTAACCACTACAAAAACATATCTTTTTTTAGTAGTGAACACATTGCCTCAGATGCCTAACTTTGCTTTCTTGACCTAGCAATTTCACTTTTGTTACCAGTGCCTAGACCCACCCCCATCAATCTTTTAAAGTTTATCATAAGAGCTTTAAATTAATCAGAATAAAAAAAATGTAACAAGAAACCCATGTTTGCATATCAAGAGGTTTGTTTGCAAATTTCTTTCAAACTTAAATTTGCACCCCCACTATTTCTCTCTTCAGTGCTGCTAAGAAGTTCTCCAAACTGCACTGAACCTTTAAACAGCGCAATCACTAGAGTAAGTCCTGCAGCTTTCAGAGACAAAAATTTTCCAGAACAAAGACAACACACATTTATAATTTAGAAATCAAGCAAGAAGAATAGCTTTTCAGACTTTCTTTTGTAAGATAAAACCAAAACCATTAGTCTTTTTTTCTTTTTTTAAGATAAGTTTTAAATCAACTGTTATGCTGGAAATGCATCTATTTGGAGGATTTATTCTTCTCATTCAAGTTTTCCAAGATTCACTCTTCAATTATTAAATCACATCAATATCTGATGACTTCCTGTGCAGCAAATTTTCAGAAGTACACGAAAGATTAGTGTAAACAGAATATCTAAAATAAGGACACTTAGTAAGACTCTGCCATGCAAAAATCTGAAATTTGTATTTGTGATGAAAACCATGGAGATCTGCTGTATCAATTTACAGTTCATCCCAAGCTTACTTTCAGGCTCTCAAGTAACTTTTTAATGGCCTTTACCCAGCTGCACACCCCCCACCAAAAAATATATATATATACATATATGGATTCCATCTGTGGGGACAATCCAAATCCTTCATAATAAGATTGTGATGCCTGGATTTCATTCAAATCGTATATTAATTAACAAAAGGAAGGATGTCACAAGCTTGTTTTTAATCAAAATGAACAGAGGGGAGTTCAAACTGGGGAATCATGTGTTTCCTCTAGAATGCCTGGGGGTTCCTCCGAGATCCTGCTAAAATTCCAGTACTGACATTCCAGGGAATTTGTACTCTGCAGAGCTTCAGGGTTGGGCCATCAGAATACAGGGATGAACCAGATTCTCTCTAAAACATCAGTGTGCTTAACCTTTAGGACTATTCTTTGCAGTCAGGTCCCTTCAGCAGAAGCATAGCTCCTCCAACAAGAGCAGGGAGGTTAGAAAGACAAGGTCCTTTCCTGTGGGTAACTGTCTCCCCTGCAGGTCTCCTAAACATCTCACCCCCTGCCTATCAATACCAATCGATAGGCATTGATACTTCTCAATCTCAAGAGTCACCTATAGCTTTTGGTCTCGGCCTGATTTTGCTATTGGTTGGCATCGAACAATATCGACATTGATATCTCCTGGTACTGAGAGGCATCAATCCGTACTGATAGGCTTTGATACCTTTCAATCTCAAGCAGCAGCAACAGCTTTCGGTCATGGACCAATTTTGCTCTCAGTAGGCATCAATGACTATCAACATTGACCAGTCTCAACATCAAGGGACCTCTATGACTACTGATTTTTGTATGTGTTGCTATGGAATGATATCTATAGATAACGATTCCTATCGATAGGCTTTGATATGTCTTAATCTCGAGATGCATTTATAGCTTTCAGTCTCAGCCTGATTTTGCTATCAGTAGGAATTGAATGATATCGACACTGATACCTCCCGATATCAAGAGGCAACAATGCCAATTGATTTCCACACCTATTGATAGTGATTGATATTGATAGTTATCAATTCCTGTCGACAGGCATCAATACCTCTTGATCTAGAGAGGCATCTATAGCTTTTGGTCTTGGACCGATTTCACCCTTGATAGACACTGAAGACTATCAACATTGACTATTACCAATATTGGGAGGCCTTGAGGAGTATCAATTTCCATATGTATCACTAGCGACATCCATAGGTATCGATCCCTATCGATACACATCAATATCTCTTGATGTTGACAGGCATCGATGCCTATCAATTTCCATAGCTATCGATAGGGATTGATATCAATAGGAATCAATGGATATCAATAGTTATTGATATCCATCTCTGCCAATAATCAGCAATAGCTCTAGATCTCAACTGGCATCTCAAGCTTTCACTCTTAGACTGTTTTTGCTCTCAGTAGGCACTGATGACTATCAACATTGGCCGTTCTCAATATCGAGAGGCCTTGATGACTATCAATTTCCATATGTATTGGTCTGGAATGATATCTATAAATAATAATCCCTATCGATAGGCTTTGATACATCTTGATCTCAAGAGGCATCGATAGCTTTTGGTCTTGCCTAATTTTGCTATTGGTAGGCATCGACCAATATTGACATTGATACCTCCCAATGTCAAGAGGCATCAATGCCAGTTGATTTCCATACCTATCTATAGGTATTGATACCTACTGATATCAATCCCTATCAATAGGCATCGATACCTCTCAATCTCAAGAGACATCTATAGCTTTAAGTCTTGGACTGATTTTGCTCTTGGTAGGCACTGATGACTACCAACATTGACAGTTATCGATATTGAGAGGCTTTGAGGAGTATTGATTTCCTGCCTACAAAATTCAGTGATTTCTCTGAGAAGAGTCTCAGGATGCATCTTTTGGCATCTTCCACAATAAAGTCTGCATGTCTAAACCTGCCAGAGCACATCTCTCAGTTTAAAGGAATGATACCTAATTCTGCAAGCACTTGCATTTTCTGCATCTCTCCAAGCCAGATAATCTAGTAGATTTTGCCGTCAATGAATGTCTGATTATGCCTTTCAGAATGTCTTTCTAAAAATTATACTCCATATAAGGTCAAGATACAATAGCAAAGCCTGTTAACTCCAGGCTATGACAAACTCACTGAAACTAATTCCAAACACAAGTGGTCTAATTTTTAAAGCACATTAGTTAAACATAAGTACTACCTCATAAGTCACTCCATAGACTGACTAAGCTAGGACTATATCAAGGGACATTAAATAAAAGAAGTGCTAATGAAGTTATCTGACCCCTTGAAAATAGGCTTTATTTCAGTGGTAATTTCTGCATTGTATAAATCCAGGCAGGAAAGAATTCACACAAACCCAGCTAGTAGAATTGGAATGTAATGATTTATCAGTTTTGAAACAAGTACTACAAAACTAGCAGGCATCAGTAAAGCATCAGCACAGCAAGAGTTAAGAGCATATACTATACTTTATGGGTGGGAGTAGTTTGGGAAGCAGAAATAGTAGGAATAGGATTCTTTACAGTGATTTCAGTTTCAGTTTTTATTAACATATTTTTACAGGATATCCTAGTTAAGCCAGACAGCTTGTTTACAATAGGGCCTTGTCCAAGGACAGCTTAAAGCTATTATACAGTACATACAGAAGGACAATGCAGTCCCAGTACAAGCTACCAGCAGGCAATAAATCATGTCAAAACCTCATGTTACACCTGATTAACTGGCTGGCTCCAATTCGACAACCTATCCCAAGAATGTTTGCTTCAGTGCAGTTAAGAGCTGTCAGAGAATTTATGTCAACTGATGGCAAGTTACATAAATTAGTGCCTCAGTGTATCATTTAAGAAGCATTACTTGGGATAAGCTGTGAGAATATGCACTTCACACCTGCAGTATTCTCTGGTGCCATATATTCCTTAAAAGGGACTCCATTTAGATGTCTCACTTGCTAGGAGAAATCACATCATCTCTGTCCCAACAGGATCACCTATGCCTGTATTACAACTATATCCAAGTTATGTTTCATCAAACACGGCCAAAATTTTATCACTCATGAGTCAGTTCATCCTCAACACGGCCAATGCAATTAAGCTCAATTTCCTTCACAATTTTTCTTAATTCTGCAAAATGACTTAAAGTATATACTCTCGTAAAACTGAAGAACTTGTATTTTTTACTAAACACAAAATCCTGCTGGTGGACCAAATAGTGATATCTTTACACCACCTGAAAACAAAGGAAACCTTGTTTTGTGGGCTCAAAAAATCAAATTCAGGCCACTAATGGGGCAAATTTCAAAAGCGTCCTAAGGTCCTACACAGTACAGCAAATAGAAGGCAGCCTGTCAAACATGCAAGGCATTATGAAAATCAATTAATAATCCTTGTAAATTTTGTATTTATCCAATTACCAATCAAAAAGCCTTATGGCCTTGCTGAGATGTAATGCATCTTGATCAAAAGTTGAAGTGCCATAAATCAGCAAGAGTGTTTCTTAACTGTAAGTTCCCTTAGCTCTGAATCTATATGTACAGTTTCTTCTAGAGTTGTACAGGAATTTAGACAGCAGAAAGCTGGGGGAAGTTTTAGCAGAAACACACACACACTACACACACGCTTTCTCACATGCGAGCAATTCCAACATTTCTATAGGGTTCTTTGCATTTGGGCAGCAGGAGGCTTATTTCTATATTACATTCTTTTTTAGGATGAACTGATCACAGTGTTTTGGGGGTTTTTTTGTTTTTTTTGTTTTTTTTAATAGCATAATCTTATCTCATTCCTTAGAAAAGACAAGTGATACTTCACCTTTACTCTTCATTTCATGAATTAGTGAGCTGATTTGCACTTCAAGTCTTTCCGCAAGAAACATAACAGTAGGTCGGAATCCAGTAAAGCATTTTTTCTGCTCACACTATCCCTTGCATTTAGCATATTGCAACACACATGGCAGGCTGAGCAGCTGAATTTTCCTTTTGCTTATTGAGTGAGGCAATTTCTTATCCTCATTTTCACAGTGTTTTATCACAGATCACAGTATATTATTTTCCTCTAAAATTGATCAGGGAGTTTAATTAAAATAAGAAAAAAAAAAATTCTAAAAACAACAGCAGAACACCCAGAGCATACATCTCTGGAACGCAAACCTACTCATTTACTTTTCTGCTCAACTCTAATAGTATTTCCACAACAATAGCTGCCATAAGAAGTTATTAACAATGGAAAGTCAGATATTCAATCATCTTTTTCTGGTAGAAGACGACAAAAATGCATTCTTGTTTTTAATATGGAATAAGAATCTAAATAAATATTAAGGCCATGGCAAAACAGATAAGCAAAATCTTTCTGAAATCCAGACACTGACATGCATCCACAAACTGCAGTGATGTTTAAGGAAGAGGGCAGCACCTGAATGGTACCACTGTGTTGGCCTTTAGTTACAAGCACTTGTGGAATTGAGAAGCAGGTAAGAAGCCAGCATACCGCACCTGGCCAGGTGCGAAATAAGACATGAGTGCTCCGCACCAGGGAATAGCAATCTCAAACGAAAACCCATAGAATAGTGTCTGAATGGGGGCTAGCACAAGTAGTGGCTTTCAGATAAATATTGAATGCTGGGAAAGGTGTTCGGAGATGGGTTAGCCGAGGCCAGCTTCACAGAAGACTTCTCTCTACGAATCCTGAACTGCAGAGGACTTGTCRTTACAGATGGCACAGCTTCAAGGGATAGTAAAGCCAGCAGTAGTTTCTAACACTGCCATGCATATGGATTCAAAACTTTCAGCTGTTCAGTGAGGAAAGGAAGAAGGATGTGTGGGAACAGAAAAGATCAGCCACCACTGAACTTTGTAGCAGTAAGAGTCAGCAAAGCTGAGCATAAGTGTTATCAGGGATTAGCAAATTTGTCTTCGAGCCATTGGACAAGATGCGACCTAACTGCTGCACTGCCATGACTCAAGCCATTGGGCACAGCATAACTTTTAAGACACAATGCACAAGATCATCTTTGTGGCTAGAGGTCATACTGCTCAGCTGAAAGACAAGTCACACTGTGGAGAGATAGCTAGGTCTGCAAGGGAGCTCATGAGTTGCCACAGTCATTTGCAGAACTCAGCATTGTGAGCAGCCCTAAGCCTTGAAGATTTGAGCTGAACATTTTAGTCAACAATAAAGGTGGCAATTTTTTTTTTTAAACCCAGCTCACTAGTCTTCAGCTATTTTTGTTTGATAGCATGAAAAAAAAATCTGAGGTTCAATGTCAACTAAGGTTTCAGTAAGTTCAGCTCTTCAGAGTTTCAGCTACAACTGAAAATCTCTGACTAAAACTAGCTGTATTCATTGCCTTGCTCAATTATTTGCAATATACATAAATGTAAGCAGTGGTATGTGCCTACGCAGACATTACCAGGCTTGGTGACTAAGTGCAGATATTACTCACAGGTGATTATTTTTCCTGGTCTTGCAGTCTTTGCCCAGAGCATCAAATACCAAAGCCGTGATGTGTTCATACCACCTTTCCTGTTGAGATGTGCTGTACCCATTCCACAACAGGTTTCCAAGAAGTTCTGTACCTGTGGTAATTCACTCTGCAATAGAAATTCATAAGATAAAATTAACAGAAACTGCTGTATTCCTTTCAAACCTATCCATGCAATTTTTAAATTGACTTTCAAAAATATCTATAACCAAAGTATACTCAAGAGAAATAAACAATGCAGATTGCTGCTTGAAACCATTATACAGATAACACAGCACATTTATTATTTATAAGTTAGCAGACTTCACATAAATAATGTGTTTAGCAAGTCCAGCACTTCCCCTTCAACAACAGAAGGTTTAACATCACCAAGAAATATAAATACAGCGCTGTATATCTGAGTTTTGCTAACTTTAAGGTCCCTATTGAAAAGTTCAATATTGTAGAAGATACATGCCAACAGTATAGGGCTAAATACTTCTCTCATTTAGAAATACATGCAGATTTGTGACATGATCATTATTTCACTGCACAGATTTGGAAGGAGAAGTGATTTAACTGCAAATGAGACTACCTTCTCATAAAAAGGCACATACATTCAGATACAGTACTGAAAGGTAATTAAAGTTTTGCTTTGCCAGTATATCAGGCTGAATAACTCTTGTTGAGGAACAACATAAAGATAGGTAATGGAATTCAGGATGTCTCAAAGCAGGATAGTTAAGAGCTGGACTGTTTAAATATGGGGCTAGCCTCAAAATCCTGACAAGCTTTCTCTTATTTTACACCAACATAATCTAGAGAAGAACTCAGACACCATTTATAGGTGAGAGGGAAAGCATAGTTTGATGAAGCTTTGAAAAATAAGTCTTTGCTTTTCTTAATATTACCTTTAAATTAAACATTCCTTTGGTGGTAGTTAAACAATACAGTGGCAAGTTGAAGCATGTGCTTTGGAATGGAATTTTACTACTTTCAGATAACCACCAGGATGAGATATCAGAGACACTAGTCCTGACTGTATTATTCTCCAACTGAAACTACACCTACAGTATTTCAGCATTACAACAATTTGCACTTGCATCATCCTTTCCCTTATTAAAGAAAAAAACAAACAAAAAAAACACTTGACCAGTGTTTCTACAGGCAACTCTTGCTCAATTAAAATGATATAACAAAAGAGATTTATGTTACACCCTGTTTTGTCATGAAAGTATTTAATTCCATACCATGAGTGTACATGGACATCTGTTTATGACTCTATGAACTCCTGTATGGAACAAATGTTCCAAAGACAGTTTATATAGAGAGAAGGTCAATGGAGAAGAAGCTGAAAAATAATAGAATTTTTTTAAATTTCACAAGAGAGATTAAGAAAGTTATGGATGAGAAAAGTGTTTGTTTCAATGCTAATCTTAGCTTTTATAAGTCTAGTGAGACTATTCTGTTTTTTAATACATAAGGACTGGTCTAAGCAACAAAAGTGGGATTTAAATTCCTATTTTGTGTATGTTTTTAAGGCTTGAAATCTTGGAATCCATGAGACAGAAGCACAAAGTATAAACTACAGTGTTAATGCTCTAACAACAATAAACAGAACCTTGCTTTCCCCTAGTTGATTAGACTTCTGTAAACAATTAATATGAACATTTGTAGTACTAAAACTCCTGAACTACACTTAATAGTCACTTGTTGGTGCAATCTCACCAATACTTCCTTGTTTGGTCGGTTTGGTTGTTAGGAACCAGTAATGGTCCGACTATCTGCTGTTTGCCAGCAGCTCACTTGGTTAATAGGCTACTGCACAATGAATGACTTCTCCCCACAAACAAGGCAGCCCATGGGGCTCAGTTTGACTATCCCCTTGCTGCTAATGGAAGCAACTGAGGTAAAGTAATCTCTGAACTCTTGAGAATATTAGATCAGTGCAGAGAATACAGTGTTAGAAGATTATTAGCATCTCAGTAAGTTTGACATTTTGGGCAGTAACATGCCTCCAATGAAAGATCCAGTGGTAAAGTAGAAAGTTTATGCTAATAAAAATGCCTGGTCAATGAAGTAGTTACTGGTTTTAGTAACATATAAACAGAAATTATACATGCCTTGTAATTACCTGGTACTTTGGCTTAGGTTCCAAGATGTTCTCCATGTTCCACTCAGCTAACAGACTATGAAGTCAAGCTGATGTTTAGGCCAGTTATTGCAGCTATGGGAGTAAGATTCTTGTTCAGAAACAAAGCTATATCCTACTGGTATTGTCCTTCTGTGACACGAGGTAGAGCCTAATTTTATGTACCATCTTTCACAACAGGATCTCATTGAGTGGCAATGCAGACCTTTTAATTTTGGTAATTTAGTCAGGATATCTCTTTGTAAGCTTCTCATTAGTTACCAAAAGCTAATGTACTAGGTAGTGTGTAAGGAAAGACACATGGAAAACACAGTCTTTACCCTGGTGAACTTAGGCAATATAATCACATTGCTTGAAAATAAGTGCATTCACACAATTCAAATGTGGCCACCTTTGAGTCACTACATAACTCCCATATCAGTACATAATCTTTTACCATTTGAGAAACTCCTTAAATCTATCAAAACTTGTATCTCTTCAGAATGATCAAACAGGAAAAAAAAGGAGACAGTAGTAGGCTTTGCTGACTCCTAGTTACAGTCTGTTGAGTTTGGGAATTCCCTTTTGTAGTTGTTTCCCCTCTTGATGTTAATGGACATGGCCCAAAGACCATAGATCCCCAGATTTACTCAGAATTAAGATCCTCTGTTTGATAGACAAATTATGCGGTTCACAAAGTAATAAAGACATTTGTTTTCCGCAGATCTGCAAAACAATAAATGAATTAATTCCCACCTTGTTCAACCAAACAAAAGTCTGAATTGCCAAAAAAATAGATTTAGTTACTGTGTAGTTTGCTCAGTGTACTTTTGAAGATGCCTAACATACGGTATCATTTACCTCACATTGGCAATATGCTGAGGACAGAAAATTCAGATCTAGCTTCAAAAGTACGCAAAGTTTAACACCAGGAATCAAGTCTGTCCCCACATAGTTCTTTTCATCAGTTGACTGTGACTACTTAAATTCGCATATATTGCTGATTCTTATTGCTAAATATTATTTTAATACTAAGAAATCAATGGTTATACTTATACTTGCATATGTACTACTTGTACCTGTAACTGATGACATACAAGGTGCCAAGTCACAGAGACCACATGCTTCCTCAGCTAGGACAGTCCACTTCTTCCTGTGCGCTTACACTCCCAGATCCAAAAATTTTTAGGGAAAAAGAGAGTTTGCATACATGGGAGTGACACTTTACAAGATACAGTCTTCAAAGCACAGAGAATATAGAGTCTGGCTATATTTCAGCTGTACCTTCTTCCCTCTCCCTTCTTAGAGGTCTGCTGGATCGCTTCAAAGAGGCACCTCTCTGGCTCAGCCTCTCAGCACCACCGCTGCAGGCAGAGCACTGGGCTTCTCAGGCGCCCCCCCCCTCCAGCTCCCTACCCTGGGGGAAAGCCACAGGCCCCCACCTGCTCCAGAGCCCAGCTCCCACCACAGAGCAAAGGCAACTGGTTAGCAAGTACTTGCCTAAAGCAAGCAGCATCAGCAGCCTCTCCCAGCAGAAGTAGTAATTACAGGCAGGCTGGCCAACCCTGCTGAAATGTTTCCTTTCTAGAGCTTAAAGGAAAGAAGTTACAGAATAGGCCCTGAACCACAACTTTCAATAATATCATACCTTTTGGCAAGGTTCAATGCCATGCACCTCACAGTGCTTTGAGCACAATGTACTTGCAGACTGAGCTTAGTATTATTTCCTTAGTAGTAGAAGCATTTAAAAAAAAAAAAAAAGCATTTGTAAAACAAAGTAGAAAAATACCACAAAAGATATTAGCATCACTTTAACTGAAAACCTATTGCTCAGTTCTCAAGAGTTCACAGAAATCAGTGGTTTCTTTTTGACAGAAGATAATGCTAGTGGTGTAGGTTATCTGCATTACAGTAGCTATTGGAACAGCACTTCCCAGTCCCTGGGTCACAAGTAGGTCATATACCACCATGCTGCAGTTTGCAAAACAAGCTATATACAAAGTGAAATTTTTGAAAGATATACATACATTCCTAGGCATGGAAAGAACTAAACAAAACCAACACTGGAAAAATAAGATCTAAATGAACATTCAGAAGCTTTGCTTAGTTTTTTGTTTGTAAATGAAAACTATTCTGGCAGCACTTCACCATGCATTTGTGATGCATTTTTTCCCCCCAACGGACTTAGACAATGCTCAGATTTTTCCCAATAAATTTAGGCCATTTGATTAAAAAAAAAGCTTGAGAAACACTGGCCAAGATGATTTAACCATCAGGATTCCATGTCTGAAAATCTAGGTCTCAGATCTCACCAAGCAGATGCTAGGCATCAAACTAGAGTAAAGAGGAAGAAAACTGACATATTTCCACTCATTCTGTTTTTAGGATCAATGATACAAACTGCAAAGAGGAGCTCTTTATTCTGTACTCTAAATATTGAGAAGTGTTAAAAATACATATCCTTAAATATTATAAAAACAGTTCAAAGAACATTAAAAAAAGGCTTTTTTTTTTTTTTTAAAGTACCTTCATAGGACCTAAAATGTTCATATTTTGGCAACATTTACATTACTAGACATTCACAAAGAAAGGGAAAAAGCCCTTTTCTAGTTCCTGTCAACCAGTGTGAGTCTAACACAAGACTGAGTGCTGGAGATGTCACTCCAGCAAACTAATGCCTAACAAGGATAGATTTGGTAATACCTTAACAGTTTTTCAGTGCAACCAGTCAACAAAACTGCTACCACCTGAGTGAACAGAACAGCGACAACAAAGCAGCTTGTTGTCTAATGCAAGTTAGCATATCAAAGTAAATCTCAGCCTCATCTTTAATACAGAACAAAAGCCCAAAAGCATTAAAAATGAAATTTGGATCGCATTTAGGAGCCCAGCTGAGGAATGCAATCCTCAAAACAACTGCCCAGTTTTTACACACCTAGAATATGTGGGTCTCTGAGGTATGCCATCAAAGTTCTGCCACTCGTACCCAGATGCATCATTCCCAGCAAAATTTGGGTTCAGGCCTCTCCAATGAGGTGAGCCTTGGTGCATTCACATCCAGAGCACAAGCACAAACACAACATGCAAAACAGTCTCTGGGAGGAACTCCTGCCATATGCATGTTGCCATTCCCTTCAACTCTACACCATTCTGCAACAAAATACATTAATAAATAAAACCCAGTATTTGGGGCGTTCACCAGGACCCAGAGAATGGGTTCAATTCCCTTATCAGACTGAGGGAATCCAGGAATTCTCTCTCTTCTCTCTCAGAGGACTCCCCTAATCCTGAAACTATAGGCTGCTGCAGAGTATTACAGAGGGCAGATGAGGAGCACTTTCTCCCCCAGCTGAAGCTGGGCCACTTCAGCAGCCCAGAGACCAGGAACAAAAGCCCAACACAGCGAGCCCTCGGCTCTTACTGGGAAGAGGGCTACAGTGGAATTCCTGTTCTGTGTACACTAGACGCAATCACTGCTTCACATAAAATGCTCTTCATAGAGAGTCTTATTTCTTTCTTCATCTTGTCTTGCACCAGCAGACCTTCCAATGGTTTCCTACTGAAAACAAGCTTGTTTTCATTTCCGATATGAACCAATCATACTGAAAATTGATTCATACTGAAAGTTTTGAAACATACTGGAAAAAATTGCATGGAAAATTCAGAAACAATACTGATTTTCAAAATATATACAGGATCATTATACTGATGCATAACAACCCTCCTTCCCCCCCCCCCCCATGGGATTTTGTACCAAATAAGGGACATGCCAGTTCGCAACTAACCTTCCCATAACAAGGGCCCTTACCTATAGTGTGTTGAGGGGTTGAGTTCCAGGAAAAAGCAGGTTTATAGAAGAAAAATAGAATCCTAGCCAGCTGGAATTTGTTACAGGAGGCCTAAGAGGAATGGAAAGAACAAAGCAAATTCTACTTTCATGCATTATAGAAACTCTAGAAGGAAAACAATGATCACACAATAAACATGGGATTGCCACCCTCCTTGTGCTATACAATAAAGTTAAACTTAACTGTACAACTACTTCACAAATTTGTTGATTTCATGTTGTTTAGCCAAGGAAAAAAATGAGATTATTTCTGAAGGCATGTATTTTGTTAAATAAATAACATAAATAAGATGTTTCAGAGAGCAATGTATATCAAGAGGCTCTTTCAGTACCATCAGAGTTAAAACCCATAACTTTAATATAGAATATTTCAAATATTATCAAGCAGAGATAATCAAACATTCATTTAATTGCTCCCTTTGTGAAAACACTGTTAAATTAACCAAGTTATCTTCTCACAGTACAATTCATTACTAATTCTAAAGTTATTGATCTTTCTATTTGGAGGTCATTGTTCAGCATCAAACTGTTTTCTGCATTTAGCATACACTAGCAAGCTTAATAAAACTGAAGGACTCCTGTATGATCCTAATGGACTGCAAAACAGTAATTTCTGAGTGTACTTAGTAATATATTTTCATTATGTGTAGTCATCCTGATCCCAGGTAAGGAAGGCAGTAAGTACTTAAGTAACTATCAACAGTATGTGTCCCAGTTGAGCTTATTATGAGAAGTTCTCTTTTCTCTTGTCCAGTCAACATTAACTTTCACACTAACCAAGCTGCATCACCAAGACACTCCCCATATCACCCTCCAGGTTACACCTAACAGGAACATACACAAAAAATTACAATATTCTCCAAATCACATTAACTTTGTATTCCTTTTTCACACTCTACCTTGGAAAACAGTAATCTCAAAGTCCTCGACTTCTGTGCTAACAAGAGTGATCGTTAGCAATTACTAGGGAAGCTGTTGTATAAAATAAATAAATAAATAAAACTTCCTGAGCGTCCACAGAGTCCACTAAATAGAAAAGCCTATTAAAACAGCACTACTAGAATTCCTAATAATCTACATAACTAAAACCAAAAAAAGGAAACCTGACTCTAAAGTAATTCAAGAAAAGTAAAAGTTAAGTTTGCATGATATCATTTAGGAAGAGGAAGGGTTAAAGCAATCAACATGCAATGCATGTTGAAAATTGCTGAAAAACTACTTACTGGAGGAGGGATGTAAGGCAAAGTAGATTTACAATGATATTCCATATATGCACTATCAAAAGGAAGTTTAATTTCCACTACAAAATAATACAAGGCCCCAAGAGTCCCTTTCCTCAGCCTTGCTCTTCTTACCTACTTTTTGTGCCACCACTTCTTTCCATGCATCCTCCCTTTCTTCGCAGGCGCCCTTTCTGTAAGCAATGACAGACTGGCATTCAGGTGGGATTTGAGGCCTTTCAGGTAACTTTTCCCAGCCTTTATTTTGTCAACGTGTAAGTTAGCTTGGTTACTGTAGAATCCCAAGTGGCATAGGCTTTAACATCTAAGGGAGATATGTGCTGGCTTCTTTCCCTTCAGAGGAGTACCTCCTTCCCAGAAAAACCTCACCAGAATATCCAAATCTTTCTTGAGAGCCAATATCTCTGGGTCTTCCCAGAGATACACATTGACATATACATTAAGCCATCCAGTATGAAATTACAAATACAAGATCATGAGGTAAAAAGAGAAATAAGGCCTGCAAACTAACACATCCCCGTTGCTCAGAGACGATGGAGGAAGAGCTCCCAATGCCTTTGCCCCACCAGCCAGACGACCCTCTCTGGCTGCTCACTGTGCGGGGGCAGAACATCCCCTCTCTGGTGGCATGGCTGGGCAGCAACCCTCCCTCTGACTGTAAAGGTCCGGGCACGGCAAGCTGCAGTCCCTCACGGGCTGGGATCCTGAGCACTGCTGACTTGGCCACAAGCCACAGTCACAGTCAGAAGAGTCAGAAAAGTTAATCCTCTACTTACGGGGCACTCGTTCTGACCCGCTTCCAAATCATGGGGGTGGTCCCTCTATCCACACATGCCAAAAAAGCAAAGGAATGGCACACATCCACAGTACAGCATTCCCGTGCTGACTGCAACAGCAAGAGGCCATACTGCCATGAAAGCAGGGACCTGAGCCAAACTCAGTGGGAGACAACTTCATTTTTCATAGTTCCTAATTTCTCATTATTCTCCACATGGCAAGTTAATTACTTTTTCTAGCCAATATCATCATGAATGGTGAGATATGTAGCCTTACTTCATCAAATTCGTACATCTGCACATACAGTTCTTTTATCAGTGGGAAGAGGAAACAGTAAGTTTTGCAGCAATTTAGAAAAACCAACCAAACAAAAATCTTTTTTATGCATAACAGTCATTCTGTTAGCCACACACAAACACAGAGCTAAGAGATCTTTCTGGCATTCATAAACCTATGTAACTTCAGGACAGCATTATTGGTCCCTTTTCTCCAAATACAGGACAGTAAGGAACGCCACCTGCACACAGTAGCTCTGACTTATGCTATGATGACTGGGAGGAATTACACCGCCAGTAAGACAATTTCTCATGATTACAGGGTTTACTAGTCTCACTGAGAACAGAAGTCCACGTTTTGAATATAAGAAGGAAAACTATGAACAGTTCAGACACATCCTCTACATGCATTATGTCTTGTACAAGCTAGCGTTTCTTGTATGCAAGAGATAAATGGCACATACTCGAATTAAAGGGTAGTCAAGGAGTATGATGACTACAGGCCAAATATTAGACACTATAACCTTGATTACAGACTGGTCAGCTGATCAAAGCAATAAATGGGCTCAGTATTCCTAGAAACAGATTTATGAACTTTTGATTAAAAGATTACTGCATCCAGAATTCCTTCTTCATCACCCGAGACTTTTTCTTCTATTTAAATAGCTCACAATTTAGACACTTGCTGCTTATCCTCCTGTTTTTACTGGTGCTGAGGCAGGGATACAGTGGAACAAAACATTACACAGTAAAAGTTAAATTTGACTTACAAAAAAAGAAAAAAAGCAGTTAATTACCATTTGCTGGAATGAAAATATTAAGTTGACTGACAAATTTAACTTCAACAAAAATCTATTGAAGGTAAACCTATGAGTTTACCACAGGTTATTGTTCACTGCTTATGCTCCAGCAAAAAAGGGGAGACACAGGGATAACTGCAAGAGTACCAAGGAAGTGGAGGAAGGAGCAAGAAGCAGCAATATGATCCTGAAAATGACAAGGCACAGGCATGACAGATGGGACTTTCACAAGGTGGTCACTTGTCTATCTAGCTAAGGTAGCATAGGCATAATGCAAAAGGGAAGAACAAAGGACACGGCCAAAATCTAAAAGCAGAGAATTTGCTCCCTCTAAGAGTATTTTGTTCCCAGCTCTTCCTCTGTAAGTACCGGAAGAGCCCTATTCTGGATAATACAAGATGGGGGGAAAACAAACAAACAAACAGTTTGTGACAGCTTTCAAAAACAGCCACCTGAAAGGAGGACAACTCTTATGCCCAGTCCAAGAATATGGCAGGTTTTTTCCCAGAAAAGCATGGAGTCTGGATGCACCACTGTGCATCTTGGATAATGCAGAACATTTGTCTATTCTGGGCCCTTCGTTAGCCCTCAGCTTGACTTTTTCCTCATGCATGAGTTTCTCTCCTCAGCGTTTTCTTGTCTCTTTCCACCCACCCTAGATCCAGAACCTGAGCTGGGAGCATTTTCAGTCCTGCATCCTCTTTACTCCCCCTGCTTCCGCCCAGGTTTTACCTCAACATTTTTGCTTCCTGGCCTGGCCAGGCCATCCCTCCTCCTGCAAGCATATACTGTTCATGCCAACCCAGACAACCTTTCCCCTTCCAGAGCTACTCCATCACTTTCCATCTCATGGCAATTTCCTGCCCGGTCACTTCCCTTACTCAGATAGTGCCCTGCCCACATGCTGCATGAAGCCCCTGGTGAAACCACCAGTCTCCTTCTGAACTTCTCCCCAAGGCATATACCTCCTCCCTCCCCACCCACCACTTCCTGCCTTGAACCTTCTCTAGCCTGTGCCCACCCAAGCACCAGAGTCCCCACCTCCGCACTTGCCTTTCCATTAACAGACCTACCTCAGCTAGAGCATCATCCCCAGAGCTGCAGCTTTCTCTACTGCTCTACCACTGTGACGCAGTGTAGCTTAAGAAATTCCTTCTCCCCACTTAGGGGCTGCCCTAGGTCACCCTGCAGCTCTTTGTTTCACTGCGCCCCACTCTGCAGGCATCATTTCAGCCTGTCCTGCCTTGCCAGCATGCCTGCTGAACTCCTTGCCCTGGAGCTTCTCCTTTCTGCCCACACAGCCCTGGAGCAGCTGCCTCCTTCACACCCTTCTCATGGGTTACCTCAGCACTAATCACTGCACAGCTTGTGCCAACTCTACCATGACCCTATCCACTTAGCTCTTCTCCCAAGTTTTCTTGAGCTGACCAAGCCCATCTTTTTCTTCATATTTCAGTCTCACAGCAGTTTCCATTACAGCTCCAAGCATCATCACATCCTTCACAGAGTGCCAACATATCCCACTGACCCTTCTTCCAAGTGTATAGTCTCCCACTTAGCCCTCCCTCCTCCAGCACAGCTACTTTTCAACAAGCTTAGGCTGATTCTTTCTCACTTATCTTCCCTCTCCTCTCAAATGTTACCTCAGCTCTTTCTGCTGAAGCACTGAAGCTACCTTGTCCCCAGCTCTGACTACCTCCATAACTCCAGCTTCTCTTCCCCTTTACCTGCGACAACCTGTTCCTAATATCGTCTAACCTTCTCCCAACATCTGCTTCAGCATTTATCTGAATCCCCCCCCCCCCCCTTGCAGCCCTCAGTTCCTCTGCCTCAGGAAGCCACCTCTTAGCCCTTATTACCCTGGCAGCCTGCTGTGCTCTTCCCCACTTTTATCTCCTTCACCTGTGCCCCCACACAGCCCCTCTTCCCCCTCATTGCTCAGACTGCCTTGCCTTCCCATGTGCACCCCAGGCAGCTGGGACCCTTCCACTCTCAGCCGTACCTCACTCCCTTTGATCAACCAGCTCTGGTGCCCTTGGCCTGCAAGTGTCTCTTTATTCCCCTCCCCCGAATAAAGTACACTGCCCTTCCACCCTCTCCAAAGAGCTTCTGTAAAGCCTGCGGGTTCCCTGGCCTCACCGTCATGTCCCAGCTGACTGCACCCACTTCCTTGTGAGCCTGGCGCCCCTCACTGCGTGAATCACCTCCCAGCGCTGCCTGCCTCTGCAGCCACGTCCCATTCCCAGCACCCTGCCTTCCCTGCACAGCTGCTTTAACAGCTGCTCCTGGCCCTGGCAATCCATGTGTCCTCACTGCAGTGTGCACCAGAACAGGGAAGAGGAGGGGGGAAGGATGTGGGGAATAGGAACTGTCTTCCCAGAAACTCATCTCTCTGAACCTAGGACAAGGAATGGCCTCTAATTACCCTAGGCTTTGGAAATGATACTTAATTTTTTCTCATGGACTCTTGAAACAAACTTGAATAGAGACTGGTAGAGGATGATAGGAAGCATATTATCATCTTAACAGCAACCATTCCACTATATAAATTCCTTTCTAGGTTGGAGGAGAGATAGCAAGCAGAAAGTGGGGGGATTGGATCCCTATTACTTTACTGGGATGGTATGAACTATCTATTTTCTTATCATTGTGGACATCAGTTATGTAAGGATGCTTAGAGAATGAGATGGGTACTTAATCTACAAGAAAAATAAATAATTATCAATATTCACGCAAAGGCTAAAGAAAAAGTACAGTGCAAGAGTTCCCCCTACTGACAGCACAAAAGCAAATTACTAATAAATGTTATTTCCTGGACTGTCCCCAAATTATTAAGTCAAAGTCCCAAAGTGGTGCCTACAAAAACTTACTGGTACACAGTAAACTATGTGAAATTCAGCTACATTAGAAGACTACTAAGATTTGCCAAATGGTAGACAACAAAATCTGACAAACTCCTGTTGGTCCCTAAGGTCATATATCGTGTATACAAAATGACAGCATGCAGTCTCACGGAAAGAAAGATATGAAATATATGTGAACGTATGTATTCTGAATGAAATACAGGGATACCCACCAGCACAGAAGGGAAGCATAGGCAGAGTGTGGTTGTATCACTCTCTGTGTCTGCTGAAGTCTAAAGGACATATGACAGGTCTGGGTGGAGACTTGCCAAACTCTGCTGTATTTCAGGACTGAATTCTTCAGATGAAGAGTAGCTCTGACACATTGGTATTCAAACTAGTACCCAGATCCTGAAAAAAGGAAGTGAAAACACTGCTATTCTGCTTCAGTGTCACCTCCTCTGATCCAATGACAACTGAGTTAAATCAGACCCAATGACCTACCACTGTTGCCGCTTGCAGAAGTCAAAATGGAATTTGGGACTAGATATATAGCTGGACATCAACGGAAACAGAAGCATTCTTCTGGCCTTACATGCATAGCATTTTTTTCTGGGCTGTAAAGCTAACACACTGGTCAATTAGCAAAAAAAAAAGGTCTGGAGAAAAGCCTCTGCTACATTAAATTCTAATGTCACTTGAGAAATGCAATGAACAAATATACAATAATACAATGGAAAAGAGTAACAGAAATAAATACAGAGACTACTGAAATATGCACTGGACCACACAATTCTATAAATCAGAATTTTGAAGAGTTCTGTTATGATCTTGGCTCACAAATACAAATGCACCTGAAAAATTAAATGCTATTAACAAAAATACCACTACTCATTTCAAGCACGTTTTACAGTGGATATAATGTCTACCTAGCAAATACTCAGCTGCGGCTCAACTGCCAACACTTCTGGTACAGTCCTCTAAAACATACTTCCTATATCAATGATTCTAACATCACTGTAAATATAAATATATAATACAATATAAAAAAAGAGCAGCCTCTGCTCTGTCTGGAAAATGTTACTACACATCAGTAGTGACACGCACCTTCCTATAAGTACCTCTCCAGCATCTGGCTTTTTCACTTGAAGGAGGTTTCACTTGTGTAAGGCTTTCCCAGCACGCAGCATGCGTAATACCTTCACGGGGCTAGCGAACTTCTCGCGGGCGCTCTCTGTGAGCCTGCCTTTCCTTCGCTGTTTGTACAGTCCAGCACAGGGGAGGCTCGCCCCGGGCTGGAGTTTCTGGTAATACAAAATATAAATAATAGTTGCTCAAAAGGATCAGGATCCTCCTTAGGGCAGACTGCAGCTGCTTCATACCACATCAGACCTGCTGTTCATGGTCTGCGTGGCGCAGGGATCTGAAATGCTCGTATTTTAGCATTTTCCATTTGCTTTGATTTTAGCGGCATTGCATCTGCTATGACAGAAATCCTCTTTCCAATACTGTATTTATTTAAGAAAAAATACTTGGAGCATGTATCTGTTGCCGTGATCCTTGCCATAATAATATTTACGCATAGAGAGGACCTCCGAGCATTAATTCTTTGGGGCAGCGATGGAGCCTCTATCTCGGAGAGAAGCCCGCGCATCGTGGCTGCGATTTGACATGAGGCTGGCTGGTAGCGCCCGCCGCGCGGCCCCGAGCGTGGCACCTCCGCGCCGGCACCGTCCCAAGGGCTGCCCTGGGCCTCCTGACCGGCGCTAGGCGCCCAGCCCGAGGGCGAGGTTCGCGCGCCGCAGGGCCGCTGCCTCCCGCGCCACGCGCCGGGCTGGCGGCCGGGACCCGGGGCTCTTCCGAGGCGAAGCAGCCCGCTCCTTCCTCTCAGCCGTTCCCAAGGAACTGCCAGCGCCGCGCGTTTCCCTCGCCTCCCTCCCGGGTGCTTTGTGCCGCCTAAGCCGGGCTGACAGCACG
>NW_020451227.1:509056-555898 GCF_003343035.1 Apteryx rowi | reverse complement strand
CGCCGCCCGCCCGCCCGCCTGCCCGCCTGCCTGCCCGCCTGCCTGCAGGGGCTCGCCCCGGACCCGCGCGCACAGGCAAGTCGGGGCGGCGCGGCGGGAGCGGGCCGGAGCGGAGCAGGGGGGACCCGGCCTCGGCCTCGGCCTCGGCCTCGGCCTCGCTCTCGCTCCCCGGGGATCGGTGGCGGGGGAGCGCCGGGCCGAGGGCAGCCGGCGGCGGCGTGGCGGCCCCCGCCGGGCCTCCGACACCGAGACCCCGGCTACGAGCTCACGGGTGTAACCAAAAAGTGAAGCGTGACAGCTGCGCTGTCAGCACTGCCTTCACTGAAAGCTAATACCCCTTTTTTTTTTAACGTCATAAATTTCTGCCAGACGCGAGATAAACTACATGTACTTTTTAACCTTCGGTGTCGGCTCCTAGGAAAAGGAAAATGTATGCCAGGATGTGCTGTATTGAATATGTTACAAAAATCCCATCTGCAGATCGTTTCCTTCTCTTGCGAGTGCTCATGCATGTTCGCATCCCCATGCGTTACTCAGAGGCCTCCACAGGCTGCAGCCTGAACAAGATCTTGCTCTTTTTAGATACAAAGATTAAGGTTTCTTACCAAGTTTTGTCAGGATGTAATAAACACTAGGATTTTCCAAAAATTGCAAACAGAACTCCCACTGAAAATGAATATACTTATGAATCTTATTTTTTTAATGAAAAAGTTACTAATGCACCATGATTCTATTTCTCAAGAAATAAAGTCTATGATGGTATGTAATTATCAGTGAAGCAAAAAAGAGTAAAATGTACCTATATATTATTTTTTCTAAACAGCTTAAAGAAACAAAGTAAACGATCAGCAATATTTTCCCCTCTACTTAATAGAAGTAATAGGAAGGAGGGAAATGCCGTTGGGCACATTCCCGCTGACTTTATCTAGTTTCTTTCATAACACGCACACAGTCATCCCATCCAGCTTTTGTAACGAAGGAGACACTAACACTGGTCACTTCTGCTTTGGCCCAATAAGTACTCAGGACTCCATTACACCCTGAGATGCTTCATCTTTTAACTTTTTTATTCTGACTCAAGAAAAAGCAAAATGAAAGAACACAGTATTAAAAATGTGATTTATTCTGTACTTCCAAATGTTGACATTCTGAAACTATGATTCAGAATTGGAAATAGAAAAGTTGTTTATAAAAAGGTCAACTTTTTATAAAAATGTCAACTTTGATGAAATCTCATCTTTTTTGCAGGAAAATTTTCCATCAAAACCATTCAAACAGATGTAATGTTGACCTATTGCAACCTTTAATCCATGACTCTGGATTTTATGCAGTTTGTTAACATGAACAAACATAGTATCATAATAAAAGAGATGATGACCTTGTTTATAATGGGTTTTGTATCATTTTCCTTTTGTTATTTTGAGGCATACAAAATAGCAATGTGCAGCAGTGTACTAAGGATTTCCACAGCATAATAACATAATTTAAACAAAAGTAAACTGGATGAGTTACAGCCAGGCAGTTTTGGCTGCCCATCGAGGCTTGGGCATTCTGCAGGTGATGCAACCCTGAGTCCTCTGCCCAGCCCTTTTGTGCTCCGTCTTAAAGTGCATCACAGTTTCCGCTCCTCCAGCATACCCAGCTTTCCTCTGGGAAGGGGGAGTGAGGTGCAGCCCCTCTCCCTCTGGCACAGGATCAGGGTGCAGGCAGGGCACACTCAGGGCCTGGGGTGCCAGGGCAGGCCCCACGGCATCCCTCTGTTCCACTCATCCACTAAATGGGCTAAAGCAACAAATCAGTTACTACTTTTCTACTGTACACACACATTTGAGTTCTTCTGATGCTGCTTTTGGCTAATCTTTCCTGCACTAAAAAATTGCAATGAAAATTGTGTTTTAACAAGTGGAATTAATGGTGATGCGGTGCAAACCTAGAGTGCAGATACCAGAAAAGTAGTGTTTTCCCAAGTGGAGATAAAGTCACTTAGGCTGGAGCCTACTTTGAGAGCCTGCTCACCCAAAACAGCCTCTTTAGGCTATGGAGAGAAACAGATATTCAAAGACAATTCACCCCACCTAAAATATGGAACAACTGAGCTTCTAACTCCAGTATCTCACTAAACAGTCAAAAATTAATTAGGATAGTTATTCCAGTTAAGAATTTCAGAGCCTATTTTTGGGTGATCCTACTCCTGTTTTTCTTTTATTTTTCAGATGGCTTCCCCCTTCCATGGGTTTTTCTTTTTTTAACATCAAATCCCAGAATTCCATACTAATTTAAAATAGAAAAAATGCACCAGATCAATAATTTACCTTGCAAAACAAGCAGTACTCTCCAAATAGAGAAGATGTGGGGGTCTAGGAACAGCACAAAAACATACAACATTCAGTGGCATTAGGAGAAATTTGAGTGGCATGAATTCACCAATAAGAGCAAATTCTTTGCTTTCTACTCCTATTTCATAAGAATTATTTGACTTGCGTTTGAGATGTACAATTCTAAACTACTTCTCTTCAAAGAGATGCTGTGTAAATGAATGATTACTCATCTGCCTACTTCATAAGCATCATACAGTACCCCAAAACATTTGCATTAAGGAGGAAAAATGGCAGAGGTGTCCAGTTAGGTGTAAAATCTAGAATTTCTTTTAATGGCCTTGCTCTCTTTTCTCTCTCTTTAACTGGCTAACTTCAATTTCAACCCAAGTAAGGGCTGAAAAGAGAAATAAAATTTGGAAATGGAAATGAATTTGGAAATTGGAAATGAAAATGGAAATTGGGAAAGAGAAAAGAGAATAAACAGGAATATTGAAGTGTGTTATAAAAAGAGCTATCATGAAAATAAGAGGTTTATACACTGGATTATTAATTCAATATCAGATATCCAACTTTCAACAGTAAACATGTTTAACCATTTCTTTTGCAGTATGTCGCAATGGAGTCAAGTTCAACAACTGGAAATAAAGTTTTTGGAGCAGGTAGACCAGTTCTATGATGATAACTTCCCCATGGAAATCCGGCATCTACTAGCACAATGGATAGAAAGCCAAGATTGGTAGGATGAAATTTATTCCCTCTTTTAAGATTTGAGTCATGAACCATTTTTTCCTTATTTGGCAGATTTTTAGGGTGCTCAGTTGTGAACTGCTCAGGCATCTGTATTCCAAGAACAGTATTCCGCTATTTATGGGTTAAGTCTGTTGTTGAACTAGTTTTAACCTTCATTTAAATAAAGGATTAAAGAGGGATTCAGAATGTCAGTAAAGCACTCATAAAGCTCCAAAGTTCTTACTCTAATTTATTTAATAAAAATTTCCATTGTACATATTTTATATGTCATAGACATGCTTATATTAAAACACAGAACAAAATAAGGACATTTCTTTCTGGTTTCTATTCCTAATAAATCAACTACTGCATACTACATGAAAGACAAGGCAGTGCTTTTGAAGAAAAAAGCTGAATGCAATTGGGCATTTTTTGTGCATGTGTTGAAATAATGACTTTAAAGAAAAGCAACAAATTTAAAGGTTAATATAATTATGCATATAATCAATGAATAAAAATTCTATTGACGGATTTTCTTAGAGCTCTTTTTTCTGTCCCTTGCAACTTTAAACTTAAGGCTTGTCTGGAGGTGAGATTTCATTTGAACTTATTCCTAAACAAAATCCATTAAGATTGGTTTAGCAAATTAGTGTAATTACAGTTATTTCATGGAAAAAGTAATGTGTCAGTTTTCAATGGAAATGTTATTTGCTTATATTTGCAGCGTAAAATTATTCCACTTGTCCAAAACTGCAGTTTAAACTGGATGCATAATTTTGGGGAGCAAGCCAGCTATTTGCAGGAACTATTGTCTAGAAGGTGAATTTATGAACAAATTTGGATTGAATTCATTGGATATTTATCTTAAGAAAATTCAGAACTAAATGCCAAAAAAGTCTGTATTAGTAGTACCGGAAAGAGACATCTCAAATTTTCAAGGTAAATCCACAAGATTGTTAGAATGCTATTGCAAAAACCTGCTAAGGAATATAATCTTTTCTAACAATTTATAGCCAAGTGTTTATAGGACTATTGGATTATTAAAATCTCCTCTGCTAGATTTAGAAGGGATGTCTCAAACAGGCATCTGCCATTTTGGGGGCAAAGAGAGAGTGTGTCCTTAGGACAAGGACGCCACGCAGTCCAAAGGGTGTCTTCCTCTATTCTGCTCACTAATGGTATTGCCCTTCATGTAACAAGCTGTTTCCTACACAGCAGAAACAGTCAAGCTGTTTTTTCTATGTCTTTGTGTCCTTTGTCCCCTACTTACCCTTCACCGGTATTCTCAGTGTCTTCCTGTATCCCCGAATAGTTTGGCTGGGCAAAGGCTCATCTGGTGCCTGGTGTGAAGACACATATGTGCTGATTGGCCATCTGGCTGTTGCCTCCTGGAGCAAGTTATTACTGCCTTTTCCTCAGTGGAGGCAGTAATTTGGATCCCTCTGCTCTACCAACCTGCCAGTTTCCTAGGAAATTTGTAAGAACATTGTATCTCTCAGACTTCAAGCACACTGTCAACTTTGTCTGCAGTTGGGCAGCAGGTCCAGAAATTGTATTTGTGTGACAAAGAGGGAGACAGACTGTATGCATAAGCCTAAATTCCTCTGGAAAGCTGACTAAAGATATTCAAATGTTCAATGAAACAGAGACTAGACCCCAGTTGTCTTCCCACTGAGTGACTCCATGGCCTATGCTCACAACATCCTCATTTTCTCTATAAAGCTGCATATCTAGGGGAATATAATTCAAAGGATCACAAAATCAGTTCTTTACCTAGCTCTAAGTATATGCAAGAAGTAACTATATTTTTAAAGCCTCTGTTTAATACCTTAATTTCTGAATGGATTAGAACTTTTTGTGCAAATAGTTTGACACTATGACATTTTTGTTTATTAACGTACATGTTTCACATTCATTTATTCTTCTATAGGGAGGCTGCATCCAACAATGAAGCAATGGCAACAATCCTTTTACAGAATTTGCTAATACAAGTGGATGAACAGCTAGATCGAGTTTCACAAGAAAAGAATCTTCTCTTGATTCACAACCTGAAAAGAATCAGGAAGCTTCTTCAGGTAGGTTGTTACTTCAGATAACAAATTGTATACACTTACGGGTTCCTAAACATAATGTCCAACCACTTTTGAATGCAATTCAGTCCTCTGAAAATTCAGAGCTATCCTCATCACTATAGATTCTGAGTCGCTATGGGAAGGCCAAACCTTAAACAAGATAATTCCGATAGTAATTCCACTGCCAGTTACATTTGTGGAACAATATTTCACATTTTTAATGGATATTGCTCAGATATAACAGTGCTGTGACCTGTTAGCTCAATGTGTGTCTGGGTCTCACTCAGTTATTAAAAATAAGATTATTTGGTATTTATGGATGCTAATATTTATTACAAATGTAATTACTGTTTTTTCAGACACTTACAGGTATTTAACTATGATTAATTGTGATTATTGCAGAAATGAAAATGCATATTTAAGCCTTAATAGAACAGCAGCCTGAAAAAGGAACCACTGGAAATCAATAGCATGTTTGCTATTTTATGCTTAGCTGGAATTATTTTTTATGAGTGACTTAAAGGATTTTCCATTAGGCTTTTGCAAAGTGATATTTATTTTGTTTGTCTGAAAGTTTCTCTAATAACTGTTTATTTAAAGCAAGAATTTTCAGAGTTCTACTTCATCAGTCATTTACTTCCTGCCATCTATGTCTTCTACATAAAACAGATACACATCTGAGTTTAATGAAAGTTTGGGGGGTTTTCTCTTCTTTGATGGTGTTTTCCATAGGTACTTCAATGACAGTTATATTGCTTGCAAAACATTACTTTTATTTTATATATATGTTTTGGTCTGGAAAATCTTAACATGACATTGTCAATTATTTTGTTCTCTTTATAGCTGTGTATCTTTCTATTCTGTGTCCTTAATGGTGACCTCTTTAATATGTGATAATATTTCCATCACTACCACTTTCTTCCGGTATTATGCAAGCCGTCTCATGTAACTTGAAACTAAGGTTGCTTTTCATTTCTTTTCTTGTCTGTGTAGCAGCATTATCCATAATTTCAATACTACTCAAACAACAAATGTGGTCAACTGCTTTTGGAGTTAACTACAAGTTGAGCAGAAAGATTAATCCTATTATTTCTGTCACGGTCTTAGTACGCATTACCATACTAGGGTTGAGAAAGAGCTGTGTCACCTTAGTACAGTTATTCTCTTTGCAATAGCATGCATGTAGAAAGAGTGTTTCAGGACACTGAAGTGAGCAGTTGCATTGCTGTACCACTGGCTTAGGAGCTGGTGCATTTATGATTATCGTCACAATGTGCATATGCAGAGGGATTGGTATATATTTACATACAGGCTCTACGTAATTTGAATCTCTCAGTGTTCCTTCTCCTCCTCCCATCTGTATTTTATTTTAAAAATTTCACCAAAATTTAGAGTAGCAACTCTGTATAGCCAAATGTGTAGTCTGTGAAACATGGCAACTGAGACAATAATCAGGCCTTGGGCCACACATGACTTTTCACATTGGCAATATATTATGTAAATGGCCAGAATAAAAATCATGTCCCTTAAGTCTGGCATGTTTGGAGATTATATTATGTTGTGCTTCTGAAGAGCACAAAACAAATGAGGCGTATTCCAGGAAGGGGAGAGAAGGGGAGTTTTAAATGATTTCTGATTAAGTGTTTTCTCAGTTGGCAAGGGTTTGAGTTAAGTTTCTAGAACAAGCCAAAATGCAGAGGAGTCTCCTTTACAACTGTGCAGCTAGACTACAGTTACCATATACTAGTTACAGCCGTGGTAGAGCTGGCACCAGAGTTGATCTTTTCCTTCTTTAGGTAAAGTAGCAGTAGAAGTTTCATAAGGATTTGCCTAACCCATCATTTCACTTGATTGCTGGCTTTCTGAAAAGAAATACTTTATACTGCTTATTAAAAAGAGCCTCAGTCTTGAGCTTTGTGGTAAAATATTTCCAGTTAAGAAAAAAATATAACACATTACTAATAATGCTGACCTTTCTCCATTCTATCAAGACAGCAAATAACCTATTTTTAGATTAAAAGCTACTTGTACAGTTTCAGAATACACATGCGAACCAGCAGATACCAAATAGCACTTTCACTATTAGAGCTTTTCCTGATTTCTTATATGACCCTTAATACTATAACCCACAGTCCATTCTGATTTCTAAAATAACTTCTACAGGTTGGAGCAGGACCAGACTCTTGCAGTGCTGTGGGTTTTTTTGTTTTTTTTGTTTTGTTTTCTTTTTGGATAGAGCAAATAGCTTGAAGTATGTCTTTTTAAGAGAAATCTGTAACGCACATTTTGGATTTTTGTTTAAAATATTACATTTAAAATTTTATGTTCCAACTTGTAATTTTTAAAACACAGATGATAATTGCATCTTCAACCAAAGTAGAGGCTGCACATTCTTTAGATCTGTGCATGCAGTCTTCTGAGCTTCAGCAGTTAAAATTGATTCCTTTATTGGTTAGGTAACTCTATCGGGGGAAATGTTATAGTAGTTGTGTTGAACTGACATCCTTATCCTTATTATTATCTGTCAGTTATTAGTAATGCAATATGAGCTGTACATGGCACACAGTACTCACTGTTGCTGCTGTAATGTCCTTAAAATTGAGTGTGCAAATTATATAATTAGAGAAGTTGTGGCATTTCTTTTCAGATTTACATTTGAGTATTAGGGCCCTGATTTTTGAATGCATCACTCATTGTATTTTATTGCTGAATATCTAATAAGCTTGGCATTGGACATCTAGCTCCATTGCCCAAAGCTGGACACACTTGCACATGCAAAACTCCTGTAATTTGAGCTAGTTTCTGACAGCTTTGTGAAACAAGACCAGAAGAGATGACTGAAGTATACAGTATACTTCCCTAGCCCTTTTTGTCCCAACATACCACCTAGAGAAAGGGAGATTGGAAGGGTAAGCTGCAAAATTAAAGAGATTTTTCACCGACTTTGATGGGGAAAAGATTGGGCTCTTAAACAGGAGAGGAAGCAACGTTTGTAAACATCTTTTCACTTCTGGTGACTCTGTGAACAGCGTTGGTTTGATTTTCTCTGAAGGTTAGTTACCATTAGCCCACCTTATCTCTGCTTTGCTCTCTAGCGCAACACTTCTTTGAAATTTCACAGTTCACTCCTCTTCCTTCCCCTCTACACCACACACGTAGACATACAGACATGTAGAGCACACACATGAACACACACACAAAGCTCTTCAACCTCAATGCATGGTCTGAATGTGATGTTTGTTTATTATTGTGAGCCAAATCATGTTACAATATTAAGTAATACTTGTCAAGAAAGGTAATGCTGGAAACCAGCATTTATCTCTAAGTATGCAGAATAGTACCTTGCACTATGGTAGAGGGTCCTAAATGCTATGGTAATAACAATAATAGTTACAAGTACAGAACACTCAAAAGCCATACAAAAACAGTCTGTAGTTCTTGACAAAAGATAAAAGGTGGGACTAATGTTTAATTAATAATACAATTAGATCATTAATGATGAACTGCTTTAACAGGAGAAGTAATACACACTTTACAAATGGCCTGTGCAGCTATTTTCTAGACAGCAGACAAATTGTTGGCATCAAGATTCCTGGCACTGTTACTGAATTTAGAGAGAATTTTGTTTACTAGTTCATAGTACCACAGCCAAGCACACTCAGTCTGAAAGGTATCATTGAGCCTCAGGTTTCTTATCAAACAGAGAATATGTTCTATTCTGAGCTTCACCTGAAATATCTTTATGTAAATGCCTTAGCTACTCCATGGAAATAATGATGGAAGTAGTGGAAGAAGTGACAGCTTGCCTGCCTCGTACTTGCAATACAAAACTTTGATTGGTCTTAAGAGTTGTAAAGTGCAAAGAGCAGAACTGTTAGCCAAAAGACAGCTCTGACTCGCACTCTTCTTTTAGGCCACAGGGACCATCCCTGTTCCTTTAACATTAGAGAAATACCTATGGAACATGACACTTTTGCTTGGACTACTGACATTTCCAAAATTATGTTGAGGCGAAAAGCAGACATTGACCAGTAAATGTGAAATTTGACTAAGTTATAAGTACTTGGAAAAGCTCTAAGCAACTTAGCTAAGCAGCTGTGGTTGCTGCTAGTTTCTGTGTCACACATATAGCTCTCAATAATGTGCTTCTCTATCCATTTCTTGCTTTTGTTGAAACACCACTTCCTGACATTCATCTGGCATAAAGGTACACATTATATTAAAATCTGGATCAGAGTTTTAAGCTGAAATCCTTCATATTTACTTCTTATATTTTTCTTATTTCTCTAGCCAGGGAATTAAATTTGTTTTTCTAGCAGTCATTTTCTGCAGAGTGGCCTTTTGTTGCTGCACTCTTCAGTGGAAGCTATTATGGCACCTTTGCTTAGTAAGGTTAGATTCGCCTTCCCTCTTCCCGCAGAGCTCCCGCCCACACACACTGCGGTGCCAAGCAGGCCTGCAGGAGAGGAAGCCTTTGGAGGCAGTGCGGGAAGGAGGGAGGAAGCTGTGCCTATGGTTCATTCTCCTGCTTAAAAACTGGATAGAGAAAAGAAAAGCAGATTATTCACAAGTACAGGGTTTGTGCTGTTGCTATGACAACAAAACGTAAAAGGCAGGCATGAAGCCTAGAAGAGCTACCTATCACTTCTAGGAACCAAATTTTGGATGCAACGGTCTACAAGACCTTAGCCCATGAACAGTTACGTCTTAGTTTTTAAAAGGATTTTTTTTAAGTGACAGTATGCCTGTCCCTGATGTAAGCTTCCCTGCAATATGTGAGTAGATTTGCTGCACAAGAAAAGACTGATGAAATACACAGAGACTCATGTAAGAAATAAACTGTCAATGTTCCTGACACGCATGCCAAAATCTTTGTTTAGTTAAGAGCAGCGGGACAGCTGCAGTGCACCTGTGAGAGCCAAGGGACCAGCAGGCTCCGAGTAGACCGGGAGTCAGAGAGGGGCACTGTTTCCCCAGCATCCCACTGCTCCCACTGCTTTTGGGGTGGTGCTGGGATGTGATTATATGTAGGTCTCAGAGTAATCCAGTGATTTTCGTCTCAGAAGTCCCCATGTCCTTGCTTTTTCCCTCCAGAGCTGGAAATTGGGAGCACTTGGCAGGTACCTGCCAGCTCAGATGTAGTCCCATGCGATGCAGCCCTGCTGTCTGAGCCAAATTTGAGCTATATATTTGAGCTGCCTGTCGCTCAAGAACCACAGTCTGGCTGTGCTGTGTATTACACTGGATATGTGACAATTACATGAGGAAAAAGCAGAAATTCCCCAAATCATCCTACTCACAACTGAAGCTTATATATATACTCTACTCTCAAGCAATCCCCTCTCATTATTAACAACATGATGTGTCACATCATTGTTTACAATATTCAGGGGAAAATTGATCTTGTGGATATTTCTTCATGAAAGTGAAATGACAGATCTCGGGAACAGGAAGAAGAGCTACTCTGCTCATGTACCATTGAAGCCTGAGTTAACTAGTACACTGTGTACTTTGGGGGATTTTTTTGCTGTAACTGCTGCCTATTCGTGATATTCAGTTAATACTAATGGCAGGTTCTCAGGTATTGGTGAAATTTACCCACTCTGCACCCCTGTGAGAGCCTCAGATGAGAAGAGGGCAGGCGACGGGCATTCTGCCTGAAAAGCACATCTGTATACACACCATGCACATCTGGGGAAGCTCTTACAAAAGAGGATCACAGGATTTGCTGATACACATCCACCAATGATATCAAAATGGACTTTTGGAAGGACTATGTTTGTATTGTGGAGTTGGGAATTAGTACTTTGATTATACCTCGTCCTCCTGCACAGCCCTACTATGGTTACAGAATGATCTGGAATAGCATCTTAAAGTATCTTCTGCCATCTTAATTGATACATATTAACATTATGGCACTTCTTTCCATACGCCCCTGTTTCTAAGCAGTACAAACAAATAGCATCTTGCTTTACATGATGTTACTCAGCAAGGTAGCACAGCAGTGTGTTCCTGGTTCTGATTCAGTTTCTCAGTTACACTACACAGCCTGTTTCCATCAGTAATGAGAACTGAACATCTTTATGCTTCTCTAGATAGAACTGAAATGAACATATAAAGGTTTTTATTTTGTTTCAGGACTGTTGATGCAACTCACTGTACCAGAAATGAAAAGCATGAGGGATATTTCCTAACATTATTTATTTCAGTGCGTCAAGGAAAATTGACAAAATATTGTTAGATCTGAAAGAGGATACTCCAGGTGGTACTTAACAAATATTTCTAATAAGCACTGTACTGAGAAACAGTTGCAAAGAATGGAAACACAGCCATTGAAGTTTAAGTTGCAGTTTCCTGTTAAACAACAGGGTGAGAATGGAACAAAATAGAGAAACAGTTTTAATACACAACAGAAGAACCATTTAAAAACGTTATTTACGTATATATTTAGTGTTCATGTAACCTGCCGCATCAACAAAGCAACAAATTACCGTAGGAAATGTGTTTCTAACCAATCTGATCTGCTGTCTAATACAATTCAAACTGAATTTTCATATTACCATCTTGCCCCCAATAAGTTTTCTAGATCAACCACTGAGACTGTTTACTAAAAATTTTGGCATACAAAGGGGAAACTGGTGACAGTGGACCGTATTCTAAAGTAGCTAACCGATCTGCTATTAGTGATTTCAGATTAACTACTGAACATTAGCTAATAAGGATTAAAAAAAAGATTCTAATACAAGACCGAAAGAAGGTTACTTATTAGAATTAAAATTGAGTTCCCAATTATTATTTAAAGAATTCAACCCTAACAATTTATATACGTTTTTGTTTGTTTTTGTAGAACAGATGTGAATTAGCTTGCAAACAGAAGTAAAAAAGACCCAAGCAAACAACCTCTTGTGGTCTTTGCTCATTCTTGAGTATTAAGAGGGCCCAGCTGTGAACAAATATCTGCCAGAGAGATTAGTTAATAATGCTCTGGACTTTGTGTCCGTAAGGTGGAGAAAGAAGATCAGTCCTCTTTCACCTATGCTTTTTTCTTTGCCCTCTTTGGTAAGGGACATAGCATTTTTATTTATTTTGAAATAAATCTCATTTAAATAAGAAGCATCACTACATTATTCATCCTTTGTGGCAGCACAGTTCTACTGTCAGATGATGAGATCTACAGCCATATATTTTCTGTAGATACATCTCACCCTACATGCTTAGAAAACTACTGTTCCTATAAACCATTCCTTGACTCTTGTTAGAGTCTGTTGGGAGGTACTTGGTGGAGTTTGGGGGCAAACTGGGGGATGGAAAATAAGATCTCTATCTTCACAGCTTTATTCACTGTGCTCTTACAGTTTTGCTTATCGGCATGTGGTTGTGTACGCCCTAAAGAATTTTATGATGTTTTTGAAAATTATGCATTATACTTTGTGAGAAAAGCAGAAATGCAGCATTGCATACCTGTGTTTTAGGACTTCTCAATATCATACAAGTTGTCTAAAAGAATAAGGTTGCCTTTAAAGTTCTCTTATGTATTTTGAGAGGGGGGAGGGGAAATCTAAAAATAAAAGTCTAAGAAGAACACTGTAAATAGATAGTGTCACAGGTACTTCCTCTTAAAGACCTAGATAAAATAGAGCTATGCTTTTATTAGAATAAGACTTTTAGTAAGAATACTGCCTGTTTAAATACAAACTTTTAAAAACTCGCAAGCACTTTACAAAGAAATAATCAGTCCTTGTGATGCATCTGAGAGAAAGGTGTTCCAGTATTGTCTTCATTATATTTTCTGTCTGGATACATAAATAGAGGTAGAAAATAAATCAAGGCAAAATGCTGTTTGTCACATTTGAAGGTGAAGTGAAAAAGAGAAATAAGTGTGTGTGGTTATGCCTTCCCATGCACACGTTTTTTTGTTACACAAACATAAAAAGTTTTTTTCTTAAAAAAATTAAACGAAAGAGATTTTTTTCTCCTTGTTTTGTATTACATGAAACATCACATATCTGCTTATCTAGAAAAATGTTCAGAACCAGACTTAGTAAAATAAGGATATCACAAGTGAGCAATGAGGAAGGAAATGTATTTTCACTTGACTTTGTAACCCTGTTTCCTATCTCTCTGTGTCCTACCTCCCTTCCATCAGCTTATTTTAAATATTCTTTTAATTTCAACAAATACATCAACAATCATATTAGTTAACAGTTTCATGCCTCCAATTAAGATCTTGTTTTATACACTTTAAAACCGTAAAGTAGGGTTTTTCTAGTAGAACCAAGGAAAACCAGAGCTAGTATTTTTGATACCTTAAAATAAAATGAAAAAAAGAAGAAAGAAAAGCAGGGAAAAACAACCAAATTTTAAAGTACTAAAACCTACTCAAAGAGGTCCTTTTCAGGTCACCTTGAAAACCAGAGGAGATAATCAGGTAAAACTCTGACTTTCTAAAGGTTGTACAGCATATCCTTGTACGTTAGAAGCAGAAAACAACAGTCTTAATACCTAATCCCCTACTTTAATCACTGAAGATAGAATCAAGGTGCTCAAGCAGTGCATACAGAAGCATTCATCTATGGATGTGCTTGGTATAGAGAGGCCTTTGACACATGAAAAGAAAGCTGGCCAATATTACTGTGACTGGGAGTGAGCCACTTTGTGATGGAGATGCCCACAGGAAAATCTGTTAAATTTTTGAGCATTAAAAACAAAAAAAAAGAGGGAGAAAGAGAGAGAGGGAGGGAGGGAGAATCTCTCTGGTCTAGATTTCTTAGGTCTTCTCAGGGAAAGCAGTAAATATCAGATACTAAAACTGCCAGTTGGTAGGTATCTTTTTAAAAAAATCCATATCTTCTAAAGGTTTGTAATATGTATTTTAAAATTTCTCCATTATCTTATGACTTACACATCAGTCTTGAATTTCCCCAGGCACTGTTTCATTTTTCTAAAACTATCCTGAATAGTTCAAGCTCTTTTAAAATTTGACTAACAGCATCTAAACCCTGCACACTATAATGTATGAGTTGTTTTTTGCATTAATGCCCTTTTGGTTTTCGTCATTATCTGGTAAAACAGGATTACAACAGAGGCCTCCGAAGTAGGGCCAATGCGTTCTGGGGTGTGGCAGCAGGCTTGTCTCCCTAGTAAATGTCATCGGCGGTCAGGGAAGTCCTTACCTCTTCAGAATGAATTTTTTTTTCCCCCGTTTAAATTTATCATCATGATGCTGATAGTTATTGAGAAGAAGCAAGTCCAAATAATATCATTTTGTTGTAAATCATGATATGAAAGACCTCACTGATTAGGAARTGGAAGAAAGGAGAAAGAAGATTTCTAAGAACAACAGAACTACAGTAAAATTAGCAGATAAGAATAACATTTCCATTTGAAACTTCAGATGAAAAGCATGATGAAAGAATTCCCAATTTCTCTTCTTTGTTGGTATTTAGGAAAAGATGACTGTAACTTTTCTCTGTAAATATATATGTATTACAGCTTAATACAAACTTGCATAACTGTGGAATCCATGTTCTCCCTCCTTTGCTGGCTGTCAAGGCTTATGTCACACTTTAGGCTAGGATTCTCGTATCTCAAGCTTTTTTTGGTTAAATTTTCTTATTTTCCACCTTCTACAACTTTTTCAATATTGGCAAATCATCTTCTGTTTGTCATTTAGAAGCCAAGTTCAGCTTAAGCAAGTTCTGCCCTGAACCAAGGACAAAATTGAAGTACAGACCAGCAAGAGTTTGCAGTAAATTGATAACAAGGGAATACTGACTGGAACATTTTGAAGTGTAATTATCTTTGAGAAGCATCAAATGAGGGGAGAAAAAATTCTGGTTTTACTATTATTTTCACAGTGAGTTAAACACATGAGTTTTATTACTGTTACTTTTAAGACAACGTTTAATGAGTTACAACCCTTAGCTAGTATTAGTGCAAAAGAGGCTATTGATACAGTATATATTGTACAAGTATAGGAGTTCTGGGACAGAGAGCTAAAGACTGGGAAGAGAATCTCCATTCTGGTTAGGGCACACAGCTCAGCTTGGTGCCAGCTGTCCAGAGCTCAAAACGTGTTTGCAGTTTGTATATCAGAAAGGCAATGCTCATTCCTGTCCTTTGGTCACAAACAGTTGTATTGCAGGGTGACAGCATTTGCAAAGCGTTGTTCCGGCTTTCCTTTTAGAGGGGCAACAGTCCTGAGCTCTGGTGTTGCACAAAGGCAGGTGATGATTCACTGCCTCCTGCTCACTTTCTGCTGGAACAGCAAACTGGATCAGATGGCATCAGACGAGCACCAGACAGGCACAGCTCGGGGAGTCACTACAGATACAGCTTATTACTACGGCTTTATGAGTTGAGAAGAAAAAAAAATTTTTTTGTACTTCATCTCTTGGGTCAGACATTTTTCCTTTAATGAAACAGAGAGAGAAAGTTTTTTTAAAGTTTTGCATATGAATGGTATCTAGAAATGTTAGGAAAGTCCCTAATACCTGGCATTTGTGGTGGGGGATTTTAAGTCATCCCATGGTCACAAGGTTTTTTGAAATGCCTTTTCTATGTAAATATGTTTTCCAGCCCTAAGAGAGGATTTTCAATTCTTGTTGATGTTTTTCAACAGCTTTTGTTTGAACTCTTTCTGTCACAGGACAATGATGAAAGGCAGCTATCAATCCTTAGGGGCTCTGTAAGGTGATGGGGTTTGTTTTTTTGGGTTTCATTGCAATTTCAATACTGGTTCCTCCAACCTGCCTTGATTTTTTCTCTTTCCCTCCTTAGGCTCAAGACTGAATCCTAAAAGAACCTCAGAGGCATAGCCCAAAGTGATAAAAGCAACAGTTTTGTCACTGCTGTTTGTAATCCCAAATTGCAGTCCCTGCCTTCAGACTGGTGCATCCAGAAGTTCCTTGTAAACACAAGGACCTACCAGGTTGCAGGATTGCATCTTTGTATTTAAAGCACTTTCTAGGAGCTTCCACTCTGTTACATACTGGTCAAATTCTGTTGGGCAGGGGTAAGCCCAGATTAAACACTTCTCAAACTTTGTAATTTCAGATAGCCTGTGAAGGTACCATCACATGGTATGGCCCTCATGTACAAGGCATCTCCAGACAAAAGCTGTACATGGAGGGTGATAACTCTGTTCTACCAGCAAAAAAAATAACAGCAACAATTAGAAAGCAACAGATATTAACACCTAAATTAATATGCACATCAGTGAATTTATACCAATCAGATTTTTCACCACAGCTTTTATCCCAAGGATTTTGAAAAGAAGACCAGTTTTCCTCTAATCACAGTGCAAACCGATGAGATGGGTTAACAGTCTAACCTAGCGTAGCTGAAACAAGGCAGGCCTGTTCTGCCCTTTCCCGGACAAACACTCCCGACTTGTGCTAGTTCTTAACCACCAACTCATCCTTTGCTGAGCAATTTTAGTCCAGTGAGGGGCAGAAAACCTATTTAGAAAAAAAGTGAGTAATTTTCATCTCAGTTAGCAGTCTGAATTGGCTTGTTAAAGAGTCAGATAGGCACCAGACCAGCATGAGACGGGCTGGCACTGCACAGCTAGGAGCAGGCCAGGGGAGGGCATGACCACCCTTTTCAGCAATTAATTTGCTCCAGCTGTTCCTGCTGAAGCTGCTTTCCTCATGAAGCTCCGCTCCACTATTAATCTTTTGCAGGAAGATGATATGCTCCGTAAAGGAGACTACTGATATATCCTGGCCCTGAAGTTCAGTGGTGCTGAAGGACGTATGCAGCAAGAACATAGTTACTAATCTTATAACCAAAAGCATCAGACCCTGGCAGGGAGAACTGAGTAATGGCAGAGCTTTGCTGTTCGCTAGCCACCATGCCGGCCAACACAGCTGAGTAGGGGGAAAATGCAGTTGTCATTTGAAGGAGAAATCAGCAGCGTGCCATAATGTTGAGTCCCACTTCTGCTCTGCACAGAGTTGGCAGGGAGGGAATTCTGTTTGAGAAGGTAGAATTTCATCTGAGATACAGTGTTTCCTGGAGTGGTATTAGTCACCTCTGCTTTGTTCAGAGATACTCCTAATCACAGTTTAGCCTTTAACTCTCATTCCTTAGTGAAATTGATACAGATGATTGCTGGAGTAAAGCATCATCCTAAACAGCTTTTAAAGAGATCTAAGAAGGCACAGCACTGGAACTAGTTTGGATGTGCACCGACTGCAGTGTGGGGCACATACCTTATTCATCCTTCTGAGAAAACTTCAGAAGCCCTAAAGAAGTCAGAAAGCTTAGTTTCATTGCTAACAATGCCATGACAAAGCTTCTCCAGAAAGGAGCTTCTCCTACATCACTGACCTAGCTGCAAGGAGTCCTATGTCTTTCACCTTAGTCTCTTTGTGGAAACAGAATATTACCAACAGCATGCTGTCTAACACTGAGCAGCAAGAACCTAGTCTATGTGATTAAAATTATCCTTTTTAATATAATATTCTTCTACCTTATAATTGAAATCAAAACATATACTGAACAAATATTTAAAATTACTTAGATTTCATGCAAAAGCACACTGGGAATTTTTTTTTTAATCTATCTAGTAAAAATTACTAGGAATACAGGTATGCTGTCATAGTAAGAGATGAACGTAAATGGAGTGTGTTCACATTTCTGTGTGTTCGCACCCTTGGTTTCTAATAGAGCAACAGGTGTAAGATATCAAAGGAAAATACAGCATTGGTCTAAGTATGTATAAACTTAATCATGCCAGATTCAGAATAAGTAAAAATAAGTAAAGTTCTAAATAGTAATAAAATAAAATGAGAATAAAAACTAATCAGAAAGATAGGGAAAAAGAATAAATTCAAAAGAGAAAACTGTACAGGAAAAGAAGTGAACTGGATTAATTCTAATGAATGGCTGAAAAATAGGAGGATATATGAACACCAGTGTCTGAATGAATGATGCATGAATACTAAATTAAAGGCATGAAAGATATTGAGAAACACCAAACAAGTAACATCAGCGTGAAAGATGCTGCATCAGAGTACTCAAGCTTTCCAGTTTGATAAAGACTGCCCAAACTAAAATTTGTTCAACCTGTGCCCATTTCTCTGTCATTCATCAACAGTTCTGCTCCTTATTCGTAGTGGTGTGAAAAAAAAGAAAATTTAGGTTCTCTGGCTTCAGATGAGACTTGCTTCTTCCTTCATCTTAGGCACATTATTTGTTGAAGGAGAAAAATTACTTCATAGACAAAATTTAATTCTTGTGCTTTATGCTGAGGAGGCTTTTCTGACTGCATCATTGCTATATATCAATAGGCTCACAGTTTTTTAGCAGAAGTGCTACATGCTAACAGTAACATCCTATTGAAAATGGAAAACATGATAAAATCGCACATAGAATAGGCTGACAGGAAAACCCTTTCAGAACAGCTGTGTTAGCAATGGAACAATTTGATCTTCAAGTGATGTTCATCTCGAAGTTATATCTCTATAATCTCCATAGAACACTGTTAAGAAAATTTTAAAACAATGGCACTAACTGATGCTGCGCTGCAAAGCTGAACCAGCACGAGCAAAGGTCGAGAACATTAGGGGAATCTTTTTCACCCACACAAAGCTGTAACTTGTAGACAGTGAAATCATGTTGTTTGTGATTTCCAGAGGGACGCCCTTTGTTCTTAATTCTTGACAGTGGTATTTACTTGTACTTGCAGGGGAAATATCATGGTAATCCCATGCATATAGCAGTGATCATCTCAAACTGTTTAAGAGAAGAAAGAAGAATATTAGCTGCAGCTAGCATGCCTGTACAGGTAATGAATTTCATTTCATTAATCTGCTTCCTGTTTAATCTGCTCACATGCTTTTAGGACTGAATCCTCTCCTGTCATTATGAATCCCGCTAAAGTGATTTGTGTGCACTAGGGCTAGAAGGCCAAACTCATGTGTGTACTTCATTAATGGCTCTACTACTGCAAACACTGATATAAGTGACTTCTATGTCACAGTTTATCTTCAGAGACTTTAGTCTGTGGAAAGGCTTTAGAGAAATTATTCTTTCAAAGCAGATGTGTATGTTTTAAATTATGCAATGCACTAATTATTCATATTAATTATGCAATGCAAAAGACATTCCATTCTATATGTTACAAAGGCATTGATAGTTTTTATGTTGTTTGAAGAAAGAAACTTTAAAAGTACATATAAAACCTATTTGGGGGAAATTGTTATATGGGTAAAATCCAGATAGATTTTTTTTTGAGTCAGCTGCATAAACAATAGTATTCTATTAATCTCCTGTGGCTGTAATACATATTCTTACATGAGTATTATGATACAGATCTTTTTTAGAAATCTCATATTTTATGTTTCAGTTTCTGTAATTTACTAGATGTTTAACATTTGCACATATCCATATCCTTTCACCTTCTTGATTTCAAAGTTAAAGAAGCATGTTTTTCAAGTCTGTGGAGCTACAGAGATTTAGCTATCTGATCTCCAGCCAGCTGAAGATCTGGTTCTAAATTCCATCTCTATGCTATAACTTGCAGTACAGTTACGTGTTTGAAATATTTTAAGTATAGAGGAAATAGCATTGCTGATTTTAAGCACCGTAACTCATCCACTTATTATTTGTTCAATGTGTTCCAGGGGCCACTGGAAAAGTCTTTGCAGAATTCTGTGGTTTCAGAAAGACAAAGAAATGTAGAACACAAAGTGTCAGCCATTAAAAACAGTGCTCAGGTATTTTGTTGTCCTGTTTTTTGTTTACACAGCCATGATTTTCATACAGACATCCTTTAACTATCTTTAAGCCAGATAGCACAAATACTTGCACTAATGTGCCACTCCAGCCATTTCATTATTCTAAAGAATCTCAGCACAGGCCMACTACTCAGGACATACCTGGAATCTCAGGCAGATTTTCACAGCTTCTCTGGATTCAGTGCAAAATCTAGATAATTTAAAGCTATCACGCTCATTCTTATGCGAGTTGCAGTCAGAGCACTGCGTGCAGTAAGAACAGATCTACTGTCTCTAAAAAGATGTGAGGTTCAGTAAATGTATTTCTGCAACTTCATCCCATTTATTTGGGTCAGAAGTAGGCAACATTCCTGACCTCTGAGTCACATACCAAGATTTTTGTAAGGTTGAAGGCTACATGACATAATTACATGTTTTGGAGACCTGAAGGAAGAAGAACATTGGGAGTTGATGGTTACAATTCTCCAGGAATTGTCCGTAGCATTGTAGGGTAAAACTGGACTGAGCCAACCACATAACTATATCCCATAGAGACTTGGAAATTTCAATCACAGAATATATGCGAGTTCATTTCAAGCCAGGGTAAGGATTCAAATTACCTACAGCCTTTTTGCCATTACTGCCCCACTTTCAGCAATGTGGCAGTCTCAGTGTGGAAGTTGTATTTGAATTATTTGTATATGCCATTCAAGAACAATAGTGTTGGTATACTGGAAAGAGGTCCCAGGAGCTTTCTCTCATAAGTGTCTCCTTGAATGGGGAAGTAGGGCAGAGAAATGAAACCCCTAAAAGGATAAAGCTAGCTTTAGAAGAATGTGGTACTAGATCTCTATCGATATAGAGTATAAGAGTTGCAGAGCAAAAGCAGCCAAAGCTGAAGCCCAATAGCCTACCACGTTGCTCTTTCAGCCGTGTGTCTAGCAAGCATTAACTCCTTTCAGCAAATTTTCATATAAAACCTGTTCATGGTCCTCTCTATGGGGAAGTGCAGCCATCCCTGAAGAACCAGTGAAAATGAGAATAATTTCTAGATAGAAGGGTTTTTAGTAGGTAGTTAAGTTGAACACAGAAATCAGCCAGTTCCTTGTATATGCAGTTTCATACCTTACACATGTAATTCCAAAGTTTAGTTTCCAAAATGAAAAGGAAAACAAATCATTAACTCTGTGTGTCCTACTTTAGCAAATGAGTTTTTATACTTTTCCCAAGCACTTAGTTTGCATATCTCAGGGAACTAAAAAGGATTGTTAAGGACATCCTAAAAAGGATGTTGGCAGAATCAAGGCTTCCTATTAAGGACACAGAAACAGGCTCCAGAAGTAAGCCAGAAGATTTTCTACTTTATTTTCCTTCGTTTGATACATCTTTTTTAAGTATCTTTGTAAATTATATAATTGCTAGAAAATACCTTCTAGACTTTTTGTAGTAAGCATGAAAACAAAACCTTGCAAAAAGCCAAAGCAGTAAAAGAGTTTTGTTTCTTTACCCAAGTTCTTAAGGATTTATCTAAAAATAAAGCCTCTGAACTATGTTGCTGTCTCTGGCTCCACCCTTCTGGTTTTTTTAGACCCCATTCCATTTCCCATTGAAGTCAATGCAAAGTTATCCATTAGCTTAAATTGTGAAGGATCAGACGTTTCAGGGAATGTAATCCTATTTTAAGATTGTCTTCTACAAGTGGAATAGGGAGCTTTTGAGATAAAATACTGATCTCAAGAAAGCTCTCAGATCTTCAAATTTTAATGTATAGCAAACAAATGTTCAGAAGAATAAATGAAAATCTGAAGCTCTCAAGAAAGAGATGCTACTTTGTGACACTGTCTCCATGGATAGGTGCTGCTGTTTACAGAGTTAGAGGAATTACTTTTCCAAAATTACTGCTTGACTTAGGCTTTTAAAAAAATCTTTTGTATATCTTTAAGAATGGCTGCATATAATTCTTGATTTTCACTTTTCAGAGAACATTAATCCACCATGTCAGCCATGGTATTATTTAAGATGTTAACAGAAAGTGGGAAAATCTTTGCCCTGCTTTAAAGTTGCAAGCAGAGTGTTACATTATTGGCATAATAATTTAAATTTAACTCAGGCTAAATGCAATAATTTCTACCTTGCACTTAATCACTGAACTAATAAATAAGGAGGGGGTCGGTTGTATCAACTAAAATTTCACTGTGGGAGAGAGAATAACAGTTGACTTTCTGAACAAGTGAAATAAATCTGTCTAGTTATGTGTAATACAACATTCATAATTCTATCATCTTTTTTTCTAAAGATTAGATGATAGTAAATAAGAGTTTCTAGAACTGCTTAGGAACTTTCAGATGGTAGGAAAGGAAAATACTACATTATGCATTTATCCATTATAAAACAAATTTCTTTTCATGTCACTATAATTACCCAAATAACTTCTTT
The DNA here is from genome assembly GCF_003343035.1 of Apteryx rowi. Classification (NCBI taxonomy): domain Eukaryota; kingdom Metazoa; phylum Chordata; class Aves; order Apterygiformes; family Apterygidae; genus Apteryx; species Apteryx rowi. The sequence goes on along the minus strand of NW_020451227.1, from coordinate 533,620 downwards.
CTTTTTATTTTCCCTGGGAAAGATGACAGACCAAGATGTCAAATACTTGGAAGACTTGCAAGAGGAATTTGACTTCAGGTATAAAACAATACAAAGCTTAGGTAAGATTTTTTGTAATAATTTTTAGATTATCTAGGAAAAGGCTGATTTTGGGGCTAGATTCCAGCCTCAGTTGTTTTTCATGTATTACCCAGCTAATATGTGTAAGCTCAAAAACAGATTCTTAGGAAATTTATATGAAATTGTAGTCTGTGACATAATGACTCTTTTGGGTTAGGAAGGTAAATATGATCTCATCGATCAAGTACAGTTATTTTCTATAAATAAGCTGCATAACAACATAGAAATAAGTAATTTTCTTAATTTAAAGAACATATTCTTCAATTTCATGTTTGACATGGCCCTTCCTTGGTGGGATGTGGAAGAGTCTCTTACTCCCATAATGGAGTTGCGCGAAACTAATTTTTAGCCTCTAACGGCTTTCTGTTCTTTTTTGACTACAGTGGTGATAACGAGCTGGTAAATATTCTGAATGCATGTTTTACCAGCCTGTGATGGTTCTGAGATCTGCACACTGCAGCAGTCCTTGCATGATCTCTTTCAGAAAGGAAACTGAGGTCCACCTGTGTCTGCACACATATCTTCACATTACCTCCCTTTTGAACATGGAGAGATATTTGGGGCTTGAAATGTCCAAGTTCTTAAACATGCCAGTCTTATACATTTAAGGCGGGACATGGCCAAGCAATCAGAAGAGATCAAATCACCATAGCTTGAGTTGCTGGTCATCAGCTCAGCCATCATTGTTGACCATGCGGATGATTGAAACCTGCCCCACTTGTGAAATAAAACATGTTTGCTTGAATGACTTTCAGAGCTGAAAATCTGACTGTGTCAACAAATGCTATACACTAGCCCAGCCAGCTTGAAGTGCCTTCAAATGTGTGTGTGAGCAATTGCTGTGGCTGAGTTGACAATCAGTTACTTGTCTCTTTTGAAACATATACTCTGATGCAATGGGAAGACACCGATCCAGAGCTCAGCAGACACAGTTGGCACCAAGTTCTTTTTTGAAGGTAGCATGAAAGATGTAAGAAGAGCAAAATGGGAGGGAGTGGGGGAACAGTCTGCATGTGAAAAAAAATGGGGCAAGCTTGGAACTAATGCATGATCCAAAGAAGGAAAAAAGTTGCAGAGAGGGGCAATACCAAGTGATGAGTACTCACAGCTGCTGAAATCCCCATAGTAATGAACGCTTCATCTCCATTTCAAATGCCTGACCTTCATTCCCTCAACCAGACATGTAATTCACATTGAGTCCGAAGAGCTTTAGTCTAACTGCTGACACCGTGAGCGCACTTCAGTACTGCACAGCAGATCAATCATTGATCTAAGCCAGACTTATATAATGCATGAGTATGCACATGAATAAGAAATTTATAGATTTTTATGTATCTTTTCTACCTTTTCCTGTCCTGTATGCACATACACATATAAAGAGTGAGGTCATAAATCCATATTTTAAATTTGTATTAAAGTTAGTCTATTCGAATGAAATACACTATTACATAATTTACTGATGTCTACAGTTAATTTTTTCACCACTTCACACTGCAGTCTGGTTATGGTTTTTCCCCCTCCCCCTACTATAAACACACAGACACACACCCACGCACACATTAACACTGAATTTACTAGGTGATTTTTTTTTCATCCCCCTGCAGAGCAGAGTGACAAAAACAGCGCCCTCATTAAACAGGAAATGTTGACGTTGCAGGCTATGCTCAATACTTTAGACTACAAGAGAAAGGTTAGTGACATGTTTTGTCATTTGTGGTTCGTTTGCTTTCTCCTCTTATTCCCACACTGAATAATCTAATGTGTATGTGTGCCTTTTTAAATCCTCTTCTCAAAAGAGCAGACAAATAGAGTATGAGTTTGAAATACACAAAAGGTTTTGTGGGGGTGTTTTTTTAACTAGCAGTTAGGAAATTGGCAATTAAGGAACAGCCCAATCAGGGACATCATTCTGTACGCACTAGAAGGAAGGTGAGGGCATCGCTACACATGGCTTATGTACTGTGCTGGATGGATAACTTAATTGGAAATCTATACCTTTTAAAGTAAAGAAAAAGTATTCAAAGTAAATGTAATTAATAATTGCAAAAAAAACCCCCCCAAAACAGTACCTTGCTCTGTTCAGCGGCACAGAGAATATGACATGAATATGATCAGTATTCCTTTGAGCAGTTCCTTGCTTGTACAGAAATCAATGGATTTAGGTAATTTGTTTGACTCCATGTGGTTCTTGCTGTTAAAAGCAAGCAAGCTAACAAAAAATATCCAAAACTGTACATTGGCTACCAGACAAAATAAAAGGAGGACTTTGTTGACCTTGACAGTGCTTGTAAATGTCAACATCCTGGAGGTGGTGTGCCTGCAATGAAGACAACAATCTCTGTGCACCTCCCACCCCTAAAAAGAAGTTTTACTGAAGAAGATTTCATCAATATTCAGGGTTAATTTTAAGTACAACAGGTGATGAATACAATCACCTCTGAGTTAAAAAGAAGCTAACATGGTAGAGGCTAAATGGGGTTACTTTCAAAATAATTTTAAAATGTAATCAGCGCTCTATGATAACTGCTGAATTTTGTGGGTGTTCCCTGTGGTCAGTTTGTGACAACTTTCCTATTTTACAGGAAGTACTCAGTAAAATAGGACGTGTAATTCATGAAATTGATGTCTTGATGAACAACATGCTGACTGAAGAGTTGCTAGACTGGAAAAGACGCCAGCAGATTGCCTGCATTGGAGGTCCTCTCCATGGTGGGCTTGACCAGCTCCAGAACTGGTAAATTTACATTTAGCTTATGTTTCCACTGAAAACCACAGGAAGTCTGTTGCTTGACAGTAAGCATGAAATCATGATCCCTTTAGATCAGTTGGCTTGCTACCTTGCAACGGCAGCAAATTCATTAGCAGCTAAGCAAATAAATAACTAAAATACAGTTGGTTTTGATAGACAACCTTTGCTATTGGAATGAATAATATCACAATGAACTGCTGAGACTGAGCCATTGCAGTTGGTTGTTTGTTTTTTTGGTTTGATGACTGTTCCAGGTACACGATACACATCTTGTAGGGAGTTTTGCCTGAGTAAGAACTGTGCTGACTGAGTTTGTCACTAAGGATAGTGGGAGTTTTGTCTAGGTAGGAGCTGGGTAGACACTTCATGCTTTGACTCAGTAGGTACATCACTCCTCCAGACTTAAAACTAAGCAGGAATTAAATGGCAAAAGCACTCTGTGTGGTGGTAATAGAACAAGACTCTAAAGAAGCTGATTACAACTAAAACCAAATAGCATTATGTTTAAAAAGATAATGCAGCCAGAGAATGTAACTGTCATGTTCATTTCTCTCCTAAGAAGAAAAAGAAAGGAAAACAACCACGAACTTTAATTTTTTTTATATGTATATAAAAAGTTAACTTTTTGCTTTTTCCCTTTGTATTTTTTTCAGTGAAGTATTTTTATTTTATTGAAGATGTTTAAAAATAGCTTAAAATTATGATTTTATATATACACATCCTATTAAACTGTTATCAAGTGCATTTGGATTTGATTTTCATTGTCATAGTTTTTACATTTCTGAAAAATATTCTTCCTTGGACTTGATAACTTGTTCTTTTTATATAAACATTCTCCTTTTAAAGAGCACATTTTGCAAAACTACTAAGCTATAGGAGAGAAATAAAATTGGCACAAGTGCCCTGCATGCAAATCATGACCACATATGTAGTTCTTCTAAATCTCATCACAGACAATGTTGCATTGCTGTCAATGAAGCCTTTTGAGAAAGTATTTATCTTTGAAAATAAAGCAGGAGAATTTGCCTAATATATTTATATGTTCATGTCAAAAGATGATGAATGGACTTTAGTTTGTATAAAGCTAAAAAGCACCAATTAGTACCGATTCTGATTTCTCTAAGCAAGAAGTTTAGTATCCATTATGTAGTTTACATGAAAGAATGCAAACTAATCTTTTGTCCTGCTGTAGTTTTACACTGTTGGCAGAGAGTCTTTTTCAAGTTAGAAGGCAGCTGGAAAAACTGGATGAACTGTTGACCAGACTGACTTATGATGGGGATCCTATCCCAGTGCAAAGACCTCAGCTGCTGGAAAAAGTCAATTTTCTGCTCTACAATCTTTTCCGAAAGTACGTAAACTATTGTAAAGTTACGTCATTAATTTGAACTGACACAATTTATTGGCAACAATGAGGCTATGTTGTTAAGAAGAAAAATGAAAAAGGGTTGAGTCTGCAGGGATTTTAAAGACTGAGTTCTTAATGTAAAAAGTATGTAAAAATGTAAAAAAACCCTTTTAATCAAAACTTATAGAAGCTGATGGTACCAGGCAGTTTCTCATGTGTAGCCCTTAAATTTTGTGGTCAAGTTCTGCCTTTAGGTGAACACAAAAAATCCACTTACTTCAGTAGGAGTCATGGACATACTGCTGAGAAAAGTTCTTGTAGTAAAGTGATGGGTGTCAGTTCCTTACTTGTCTTTCCTCTTCCCCACCAAGACATTCTTCCCACCCAAACTGACCCATCTATTAACATATAAAATACTTATTGCCATTATTCCTCTTCCCTTTCATATTGGCTATCCTAGAGATATACCACAAGTGACTATTCTGTTAGCTTTGTCTGAAAGAAAACATGGTTAATTCTCTTTTGAAAAATGAAAAAAAGAAAATGAGTATTTAATTTCACTGGAGCCAGGTTCAGTGTATTTTCATGTTTAGTTTTATGGTTATGATACCTGCCTGGGTCCTCCAAGTGAATGCAATGTCTCAGTGCTATGGAGTTTCTTCTGAGCTTTAATATATTCCAAATATCTGTTTCTTCTGGGAATAATTCAATTCCAAGTTAGACTACTAGCTCATTTAGAAAACTGAGAGTTGGAATATGTACCTCCCACTTCAGCATCTGTAGAGAAATAAGCCTCAATGAGATAACGGTGGGTTTTTTCCCCTAACTGCAGCTGTTCATTTATGCATATTCCTATCAGTCTATTTGTTTCATTTCTTTTTACACTAGTTCGTTTGTGGTTGAAAGGCAGCCCTGCATGCCAACACATCCCCAGAGACCAATGGTTCTTAAAACCTTAATACAGTTCACTGTTAAATTAAGGTAAGAAAAGGAAATCTCATATAAATTCCTTCATTTGTGTACATTTTATCCTAGGAGACCATTTCAGAATTTTAAAAATAAAGCAGAGAAAATTCTGTTTAGAGTCGAGCAGAGATCCTTTTGACTCCAGTGAGCATTTTCTTGAGTGCAGATATAAATGCTGCAGAATCTGTCACTCATAATAAGTGACAATAAGAAGCAGATCAGTGTAAGGAAGGAAGGCAGATTTCGGGCAAAAGTCAGCACCTTCAGGATTTTGTATGTATTGGATTCTTGCTTTAATGACTTTGCAAACTAAGCAAATAATGATCCATATCATGCAAGCCGATACTAGAATAGTTTCAGAGCCACTCTTGCTCTTAGGAAAGAGAAATTTCTGCATTTTTGGAGGCTCTGGTGTCTCCATGACAGAAATTATTTCTCTCCCACTAGCTCCTTGCCCACTTTGGGAAAAGAGACAAGATTGGAGAGGAGCTCGCATTTCATTTCCATCTAGCAGCAGAAAGAACGTATGAAACATGTAGGGGTCAGGAATGGAAAGGGTACATGAAGTATATGCACATGTACAATGCAGTTGCAGATAATGCAAAGTCTGTCTCTTAGTTATCTTTTTTGTTGTCCCTGTACCCATTCCCTCAAACATATACTAACTTTTTCATATACGTGGAGGGAGGGTGAAAGACTTGCAACTGGAATCAGCTCATCCTTTCTGAGTATGGGACCCTTTGAATCATGATATAATCCTAGATGCTTAATCTGTTTTCAGATTATAATCATTTCAGATACTTTGGTGTGGAGCTACTGGTCTCTAATATTTTCTGTTGACGAACAAGTTTATTCTGTAAGAGTTTCTGATTTTGATTGTTCACTTTTACACTTTCTGTTTCAAAGGCTGCTAATTAAGTTGCCAGAGCTGAACTACCAGATCAGAGTGAAAGCAACTATTGACAAGTAAGAAACTTTACAGTGAAGTATTAGACAACTCTCTCTTCCTACAGAAATAATACAGGTTTTTCAGTTGCTACCCTATCTGATTTAGAAGACACTTTAAAAAGGAAAAAACAAAAGCAAAAAAAAGTTGAAACATTAAGGAAATTCATTTGTTTCAGAAAAATAGTGGAAGGTTTCTTTGCATTTTAAAAAAAAGCTTCTACTTTTAATTGATATTTTTATATTGGAAACAAGAAGTTTATTTAAGATTTGTTTCAAGACGTGGTTGAAATTCAGTCTCAAATAGTAGCATCACACTAAAACTTTGAATTAAATTCTATTCCATTTATAGGATAGATTGTTTTGAAACATTGCTTATCTTGTGTTAATAGTCCCAGTACCTTCAGTGCAGCTGCTCCAATTAGTATATGAAGTTTGTGCTTGGAAAGCTGATGCTGTAATTAGTAGCTATGATAGCTTAGAGAGTTTTACCCCTGTCTGAAATTAAGGCTGTGACATAAAATCCTCCTCTGTAAGGGGTTCAGTGCTCCTTCATGCCTCCATTATTTCTTACAGCAATCCAGAGTGAACAGGATCCCCAGCTTCTTTGGCTGTTTATAATTATCTGAGAAAAAGGCATCTCAGAGCCTGTTTATGTTATGTTTGTGAAAACAGTGTTAATACTACCTGAAGAATCTCTATTTGAGTTGGTCCATCTTCTCACCAATGCTTATTATTTTCAGTACAACACAATACCCATGCTCCTGATGGTAGAGCAAGCTTGGTTAGAGATTGGTCAGGGCCCTCTAGCATGATAAAACATGGGGCAGAAGACTGGGGCCATCAAAGTGTCACTTCAAAATCAGCAAAGCCGATCCAAGTCCTCACTGTCCACAAGCCTATTCCCAGCCCCAAGCACCTGCCATCTCCCTTGTTCAGGCTGTTGTACTTCTGCAGCCCCCTGTAAACTCTGATCAAATTCACCACAAAGACACAGGTGTTGGCCCAAAGATAGGAGGGAAGACATCTGTCTTGGAAGGAGCAGGAGAGAAGACAGAATGTTCTCTCAAAAGCTCTGTACTGTCCAGTGTGCTGCTGTGAACATATTCTCCCCAAGCATGCCATGACTTAATGTACATGGGCTCGTATTCTCCCAGAATACACTGATGCAAACAATTAGATACCATAGCAGTTCTGAATTCCCACATATCCTTTCCATGGCAGAAAAAAAAGGCTACATGTGAAATATATTACTTTAATTTCACCAGATGCAAATGTCTAACTAATGGAAATTTCAGTTATTTGTTTTAAAAATTGCATTTGTATTGGTAATACATATTAACTTTAACAGACAAAGCAAAATCTATGGTCTCAAAACATGTTTCTCAATATAAGTATGGTTTACACATTCACTGGTTCACAATTTTGTTTCCTCCCCCTGCCCCTCTTCTATTTTAGGAATGTTTCAACTGTAAGGTAAGAAAATAAAATATGAAATTTCTTAAATTATCCAATATGATATTACTTGCCATTGAGTACATAAGTGTAATGTCTTCCCTAGTAATCGTAGATTTGTTCTGTGTGGAACTCACGTGAAGGCTATGAACATGGATGAATCAGCAAATGGAAGTCTGTCTGTAGAATTTCGACATTTGGTAAGTTTGCTCTTTTCTTGTTATGCACCTCTGGTAAAGAAATAAGATATTCCTTAAAACTAGACAAGGAGAACTGTACTACCATTGAATATAGACTTGTTTTTTTCTTCCTTATGTAGAAAGTTTACTCCTAGAACCTCTTTACCCTATTCCTTACTTCTATAAGATAAACATATGTATTTTCACAGAAAGGACAAAGCAAGTCCTATTTTAATACCAGTAAAGGAAAAGACTAGTCATGCTGAATTATGCAGCTCTTAAGAAACTGAGTTTTGTAATAAATAAATAAATAAAGTAATAAAGTAATAAAGTAATAAAGTAAGTCTATGGGAAATATCTAGTTGAATGTTTTAGATTTGATTGAAATTAATTCCCGAGATGACTGTCCTTTGCAGGACTGTATTACTGTAACTTCTCTAATATCCTGATGAGTTTTGCTTTCTAAGTAGACTCCTTCACCTATGGTATTTTTGTGGCTTAACAACAGATGCAGTGTATCATTGTAGTTTTGCAAAAGGAACTGGAGGTTGAAGGCCTTTACTTCTATGTTGTATTACATAGCAAGCACACTAGTTAAAGCTTTACTACATTAACCTTATTATAAGCTAGTCGCTTAAAAAATTCTTTTAAAATATCAAGGAATTATTTACTGAATGGACTTCTCAAGTCATAGTGTCAGAGCCTTCATTAGAGTGTACTCATATATTGTAAATAAATCCTAATTATACACATACACTAAGAATATCATGGTTACAAATGGTATTCTTTATCTATTTCTGTCTGTAATTTCTTTTCTATATAAATACTGTTTTGCTTTATACAGCAACCCAAAGAAATGAAATCGAGTGCTGGAAGCAAAGGAAATGAGGTTCGTGGATTTATTTTACATAGTATTTTTGATTACTCTCAGATATATTTCAGATTTACTTTTATTTAATTCATACAGCAACCACATTTAAGTACATTAGATTTTGAAATACATAGTATCCTTATAAAAAGGATAGGACCCAATTATCATATGATGGGATAATGAGAAATTTTCAGAAGTAAGTACTCATAGAAATTTTGATTAAATGCCTCAAATTTATCTATTAAAAAAGTTACAATGAAGGTAATAATAATCTGAATGTATGCATTTGTCTTTAATGCCTTCTTCTTGGTCTGGCATTTAAATTTTGAAAAAATAAGCTTTTTGAGCTTTCTGTTTAATACAGTTTTCCAGTAGGAATGGTTCTTTAAATATATACTCTGTTGGCCAAGTTTACAGCTGAAATAAGGGTTTAATTATACTTGCATCACAGAATTTTGCTTCCCTCAACTAGACCAAATGTGTGATTAGTTTACTAATAGTCATCTGAATCTAGTCTTGTGTTCCCCTCTTGTGGTGACCTTATATTATGACACGTTAGACCTAACAAACAGCAGCTTTGCAGTATCCAGACTTCACAAGACATGCACATATCAGCTGGCATGTAAAGTGAACCGGTGCTGCAAGTGATTGTCTCCTAGAAGAGGAGCTCAAAATCTGTACATTCCTGCTTTCTGGAGCATAGTATCATAGTATTAATATAGGCCAATGATAGGTATCCTTTTCCTGTCTGAGGGCCAGCTGGGATTTTCAGATAACTTGGGAATTCGCACTGTAGCACAGATTTCTCTCACCCCAACATCCCAGGCTATACCACATGCATCCTCATACTTAGCACACCTGTATTCTGTATCTCTGCTCCAACTTCCCAAAGCAAAAGACACCCATTCCGACACACAGCTGCTTCCTGCAGCACAGCCRACACCGAGCCTCCGCTGCTCCATGTTACTCCTCCGTCCTACAACTCCCACTTGCCGGCGCTAACCCACATGCAGAACTGCGTGCCCCGCACTCCTCACCTCGCAGAGCACTCCCACCTCCCTGTGCCGCCCCCAGCACCCCTCACATCCAGGTCTGCTCTGCGCTTCTTCCTCTCCCCTGCTCCTCACCCTCTGCACAGCTCTACCTTCTGTCTTTTTACTTCACAGCTCTGACTTCCTACAAATCATTATCCACCTGAGTGCCCCACTTTCACAGGTGTATTTCCCCTCATGGGCAGAACTGCATGTCAGGGGTTCCCTCGTCCTTCCCCACGCGAGGGAAAGCAGAACTCCCCCGAGGAGGCGCACAGGGGATGTCCTCATCCAGCAACTGAAGATAGTGGGGAGGGAGGGGAAAAACACAAATAGATAGCAAGTCTAGGATGGCCATGGACCATCACCATAAATTTAGCATTGCTATTTAACAGCAAAAATCTGCAGGTAAATCTCTGACTGAAGCAAGAGTCAGAAGCTTGCAACCAATGATTCAGCCACTGCCAGTGCTACCAGAACATTAAAGTTTCCCGAGATAAATCAAGTTAAATAAAATGCTTATATGAACGCCATATCCTTACCTAGGAAGTGAAATACACTATAGTGGTTTAAGATACATAATAGCAGAGTGACTTTTTTACACAGTAGAAGTGGTGAGGGTAAAGTTGCATTAGTAAGTTAAAAAAAAAAAATCATCACAACCAAAATAGATGTAGTTATACAAATACAAAAGTTATTACAAGTAGTCTTTAAGTACAAAACAGGTGTGATCAGTATGGATATTTTGGCCAAAAACCTAAAGCAGAAGATACTTGTGCGTGCTTAATACTGTGTCTCTGAATGGAATAACTTACAACTTGATTAGCAAGACCAAAACTCAAAACCCGCTTCCCAATTACTTTGCTACTTACAAAGTCATTCGCATCAAGTTAAGCAAATGCGAAAATGTAGGTGTAAAAATGTTAGTGTTCTACTTCTGGTAGCATTTTACACTCACTTTCATGTATTCTGCATATATAGCTATACATAAATGGGAGGCCATGGAGAATGAAGACAACTGTGACATGGTTGCCTGCTAAATGATTTCCTCAAATAGAGCTTCTCCTTGGTCAAAGCACAATCTGTGCAATCATTACTGGTGTGAGCAAGTTGTATGATTAACAGCACCTATGATAACATAGAAACTTGGTTTGCTATAGGATGTTTAGTAAGCTGAGAGTATAGTTGCGAGTTATGACTTACCTTGTAAAAAAACAAGTGAAAGCTCTCTATATTTGAGGTCATATTCCATATACTTTCATGTAGATAAGCCTTTTTGCCTCATTGATTTTTTCCATGGGAAAATTTCAGTTTCTGCAAAATCATAATGAGAGGCGGAGGGGATTTTCACCACTCTTTTTCAACTTTGTGTCAGCAACACAGTTTGAGTTGGATTGATGCTACCAATATTAAAACATTTGAGTTTATTCAGTGGATAAAGCTCTAGGCTGCATTTTCCTATTGCATGGCAAATTTATAATTCAGATGCCTGAGGCTCTCTTGTGGTCTCAACCCATCATTCATACAGTATCTTTTGCTGTAGTGTCTTGTACATGTCCTGAAGGAGGTGCTTCATGGGAAAGATGAGGCCATGAGGCACTTTCCTCAAGGAACAGTTTTATTTCACATTGACTCAAAGTGGAATATTTCAGTAAATGGAAATGGAAGTGTTTTGATTCAGGAACACAAAGATTTCTGTTCTTTTTAAAACGTCTGACAAAACAAATGTCTGACGATGAAAAAAAACAGGAAAAGGAAAAAAAGCTTTTTATATTTTGACTTCTGGGGATCAAAACAAATTTCAAAAGAGCTGTTTCCCACGGGTACAGATTCTCATCTTCACTGAACTATGCTTGTTTTTAACCAAAACATAAAGTATCTACTACAAACTTTAATCAACCATGCCAAACAGATTTTCTTTTCTCTCAAAGAAAAGCTTATTTTTTATACCAGATTTACTTTGGATTAATGATTTAGGCCTCTAGTCCTTCAACTAATGCCATCTGAGTATACTAAAACAACAACAAAAAAAGTGTTCTAGAATGGGGGCCTGCTTGTCATTAAAGACCCAACTCCTGTAATTGTTTTTCATTTTATTTCTAGTTTGAAGTTTAACATCTCTAGTTAAATTAGAATCATCAATCAGTAAAGAAACTTTAAGAAAAGAAAAAAGGTTGAGACAATCTTCATCAGACACAAAAATAATCTGCTAAATTTTTGAATGTGCAACACCATGTTTATAAGTAACACTTTAAATGTTAGAAACAAAATTTAAAAGTTTAATATTGTTGCTTTGCCAATGCTTAGTGTGTTTTTTAGATTCTTCAGAAAAACCACCAGATTTCTGGACTGATTTAATGTCACAGACTTTAACAAACAAATGATTTTCTTCATTTCCTTCCTTTCCTGCTTTTCTTACGAATTTGATATGTGTTTTCTTTGAATGTTGTGTGGTCTTAACACATTGGAGTACCAAGACAGTGTTAAATGCCAAATGTGCATTCACAGTTTTATAATCTACTTATTCACCCAGGGCCCTCACATGGTGACTGAAGAACTGCACTCCATCAGTTTTGAAACACAGGTCTGCCTGTATGGATTGACTATAAATTTGGAAGTGAGTATTCTAGCCAATTTTCTGTGGCAAGAATAAAAAATATTTTCCAGCTGCTTACATAAGAACAACCATGTTGGGCCAGACCACAGGTCCATCTATCCTAGATCCCGTCTTCAGCAGTAACCATAAGCAGATGTAAGATTTCCAGAACTTCTGGACAGAAATGTACAGAGATTTACAGGAACAATTTTTAGCCCTTCTGTTTAGAAGCTCAAATACTGGCTCTCATCATAATTTTGAAAAGCTACACAAAGGCAATACATCTTGCTAAGAAAAGACTGTAAAATCTATTGAAATCAGTGACAAAATCCCTACCATATTCACTGGAAGGCACTCCCCTGCATTAAGCATGATAAATTATGGCACTGGAGAAAGTCTGTGATACCAATGGCAAGTCAGAGGCTGAGGATATCCCTGTGTATCTAACATGATCTTTAGAACCTTTTCTAGTGACAAGGACTACCATAAATCCCTTTTCTGGCTGCAGGCAGTCATGCAGTCACTGTTCTGTGAAGTTATCAAGAAAGGCATTGTGTAGCTACGGCTAAGCTTGCTACCTAGGTTCAGCTAACCTGAGTCCTGAATGCCCTCTGAAACTCTGCCCATGTCTTGAAATGCAGGCTAAACAAAGTATAAACATCACACTTGGCCCTGCTCCACTAAACTAGAAGATCACAGGCTAAAGAATAGTATTTTGGGGGGACAGAGGACAAGAGGGAAAGGAGGAGGAGGAGAAGGTTAAAAGAAAACAAAACAAAATGCAGCACCAACATTTTCCTCAGCAACATTAACATCCTCTGTTCTTTCTTTCCACCAGACAAGCTCTTTGCCAGTGGTTATGATTTCCAATGTCAGCCAATTACCCAATGCTTGGGCTTCTATTATTTGGTACAATCTATCAACCAATGATCCTCAGGTAGGTATTCAGTTTGCAAATACTGGCTTCCTGCATTTTCAAGTTTCCGTTATTTGGTTGCCAAATACATTCAAACACATACAAAAAAAAGGGTTGTGTTTCCCTCTTACACTGGCCTTATTTTCTTCACGTACACTATTCTTATACCCATTTTTAACCTGTATGAACATTATACTGTAACATTTGTTTGCCTTCCCTTTTGTTCCCTGCCCAGGCATAAGACCATATGCACTGTTAGCCTTCACTTCCGTAGGCTAAAGTAGTAGTCAAACTAAGGAAAGATAATAGCCCTTCTCCACAACTTTTCTAGTTTGAATTTGTCTTTCTTGAATGTGGTTGAGCAAAACTGTACCTGGTACTCCTCAAGAAATACAAAATAATTCTACTAATACAACTCAAAGCTGTCAAACTCAGTGTATAGGTGGGTCTGTACTGTACTTAAATGCTGTTTCCCTCCTGCATTTTATAGAAGCTAGTGCTTTTTTTGGAGCAGATCATAAGTGTCAGGTTGCACCATCTAGTAGCTCTAACGCGGAGCAAAATCAGGATCATTATTTCTCAGTCTCCTGCTGGTTCAGCACATATTTTAGATTCAGTGACATCTGTTATTATTTTTGCAGGTTGTAGAATAGTGCTGTCAATAGCTCTATTAAGTTTTCAGTTGGGGATTAGTAGCTCTCGTATAGATGTTCTGAGGAGAGAAAGGGCAAGATAGCTTACCACAGAATGCCTTTAAGAATGATGGCAGGCCAGCTGACCTCAGCTTGGACTTCATTATAACTCTGTGATGCTCCTAAGAATCTTTTGCATAGTCATCAGTATGTTCATTAGATGTACAGTCCAAAAATCAAATTAAAAAATGAGCCAAATAATTCAACAACATATTGCTATACAAGTGCCTAATATTTTAAGATTTCCATGTGCCAAATATATTAAAGTATGGTGAGAATATCTGCATTTATTGAATAGGTTTTAAGCATGTTTTCATTGTCCTAACACATGATGCTACCAGAAACATAGCAAGGTATTTTATTATCCAAGACATGCGCACACTCTTTCATTCTCTCGTCTCCCCCTCTCTCCTTCTCCTAGCATTCTTCTCAGCCACCTCAGTGGAACTTGCTGGGTGGCAGCAGGTGGGAGGGCTAGGGCATATTTGTCCCAATTTATCTCCCCTCCCATCCCCGCACTGTTTTTAACGCTTCTAGATTCTGCTTAATTACTTACAGCTTTCTTTTGCACCCTGTAGTGTTTTTTAGGGTTGCAGTCTAAACAAAGCATTAATTCTGTTGCAGAATTTGTCTTTCTTTAACAATCCCCCTGCTGCCACTTTGAGTCAGCTCTTAGAAGTACTGAGCTGGCAATTTTCATCATATGTTGGTCGGGGACTCAATTCTGAGCAGCTGAACATGCTGGCAGAAAAACTTACAGGTAAGTTTATAGAAATGTACAGATTGCATTTGCTTTTAGGCTCTTATATGTTCTAGTCACAGGTAATAACTTTTAGCATGACCTTCATTTCCAGTGCTGACTTCAAAAATGCCACTATGACTTTTTTTTTTCTTTAAAGAAAAGTACACGTCAGCTTATTCTTACCACAAAGTGATTCAACTTCTGAACTTCTAGGCTGCTAAGCTGAAGAAAGAGGGCATCAGAGTCACACTGAACTTTACTTTGTTTCCTTTTGAAATCAAAAAGAAGTCCTTTTGCTTGTTTATGTGGTTTGTTGTTTTTTTTGTTTTTGTTTGTTTGTTTTTTTGTTGTTTTTTTGTGATCCTGTTCTTTTGGGCCCATTAGTTCTGGGATCCATCCTTCAGTGATGATGATATAGAAAAAGGGCCTGCATGGCTTAAGTTCAACAGCGAGATGAACAGTTGAATGCTTCATTCTGACCGCCCTCCAGAAAGGACAGGCCTTAGGGAAAGCTAGCAGAATTAAAGAAAGTTTGATCTGTTTGTCGAGAAGAAACAGTTGCATAATATGTCATAAGCTGTAAGAAATTCCAAGCTGAATTTTGGTTTGCTGAAAACACAGCGTGTAGCAATACCTCTACTGTCAGGCAAGAATAAAAGCATTTGTCAAAGACTGGGGGGAATCTTTACTTTTACTCTTTCACAGCTAGGAAGCTAAGACCAATTTCTCTGGGTAACAAAGTTACTTTTTCTAATGGTTTCTGGGATGTTTCTTTGTTAGCGGAGGTAGTGGAGTTGAGAGGTGCCATTGCAAATCAGTAAAAACATACATACCATAAGAAAATAAATCTTAGAACAGAGAAGTTCAAGATAGAGTGAAGGCCAAAAGAAGTAAAACTCTCATTTAAAAACTGGAACTGAGCACATAGTGGTGCAAAAACAAAGTCCAAGACTTCTTTAAGCAAAGATTCCCAAAGCTATCATTTGTAGTAGTTTCTAAAGGATACACAAATGCTGCTGAATGCAGCTGAACACTCTCCATGTACACAGCCATCTATAGTCCCTTAGCATGCCCCTCTGAATCCCTCTCCAAGTCTGCACATACAATACTTTTTTTTCACTGTACAGATATCAAATAAATCTATTTCAGAAGCTTCAGAAAAACAAACTCACATTTTTATTTTTTGCTTTTAGGGCAACAAGTCAGTTACAATGATTATCAACTATCCTGGGCAAAGTTCTGCAAGGTAAGATTCTGAAAGTACAACTAGATTCTTCTTTCTCTCATTGCCTGATGGATGCCCAGCTCCATCCCACTGATGTTAGTGAAAAGATTCCCACTTGCCCAGCGTAATCAAATCAATTCTAGAAATGTAATTATGAAAATAATATTTCCAGAATTTTAAAGCTTTAGCTAAGAGATCTAATTAGTTCCATTACTACAGATGTGAGACTGTCAGTAGCTTTTGGCCATTCTAGTCAGTTTAGGATTCCTTCACTTTAGAAAACATTATACTCAAGTATGCCCTATGTATTCCTGTAAGTGATCAATACAGATTGTGCTGTCAAAGTATGCAGTAAGTAAATTTTTGCTGTTAAAGCATACAATAAGTGAATTTTTCCATATGCTCAGTTGTGGCCTAAATTAGTTCAAATCAGTCAATATATTCAGTAATTTTGACAGGAATGGACAAAATTGAGAAGGAAGGGTAAATCCATTTTGTTCATATTAACTATGTTATTTAAATATGTATAGAACCTTGGAAGAAAATTCAACCTTCTCCCTGTCATTTCTCTCAAAATATAATTTCACAATAAGGAAGAAACATTGAATGTGAATTTTTCTTTAAAAATGAAAAAGAGGCACTTCAAATGCATATCTTAAAAATCAATTGTTTTTACATCAGACTGAAAGAGAAATGTAACTCAGAGCAGCAATTCAGATTTGTCATTCTCACTGGAACACAGACTAGATTATTCTTAAGAAACTGAGATAGACATGCCATATGGATGTTGTGTGCTCTTTTTATGTGTCTTTTTTTTCCCCATACCATTAGGAACATTTACCTGGAAAGTCTTTTACCTTTTGGGTTTGGCTCGAAGCCATACTGGACTTAATTAAAAAACACATTCTTCCCCTTTGGATTGATGGGTGAGCAATAAGAAAACAGCTGTATATTGATCTCTCTCTGYTTTTTCTTTCTTCTTTATTAAGGTCAGTTTTAGCTATACAGAAGAGAATTTGCAAAAACTTGAACACTTCTGCCTACTTCTTCCTGTTCTATAACTTTTCAAAAATTTTGCCAAAAGGGAACACCATTGAATCTATTAAAAATACAGTTTTAGATTTCTCTTTTATCATTTCTGTTAGCGTACAATCAAGTACTGTGATGAATTTCATTATGTTTTATAGTTCTTTGAGCTCAATGCCATATTCCACGTGTAATTCATGTGAAGCTTTTGTGACGTTTTCAAGACCATATAAGCCTTTGCAACCAGGCTTTTCACACATACGTAGATTGCTATATAAAGTTTGGCCAGATGCATTATACAGAATGAAGTGTATAATCTTTCCAAAAGTAAAACCATGATTTTCTGTTAAATTTCAGGTACATAATGGGATTTGTGAGCAAAGAAAAGGAAAGAATTTTGCTCAAAGACAAGACACCAGGAACATTTTTATTAAGGTTTAGTGAAAGCAATCTGGGTGGAATTACCTTTACCTGGGTGGATCAGTTAGAAAATGGTAAGTATGATTAAAAAAATAACAACAACATAGAGCTCAAATTCTGCAATACACTTGCAATACAAGAGCCACAGTTTCTTTGGTTTATAATGCTTGTGTATCATGGTTTAATTTGGTTTTGGGTGAGATACAAGCATCATATTTATTGAAACACAGATCAACGCTTTCAGAGTCTACCAGACAGTTCTTTATATTAATATATATGAATTCATTAGATACCTGCAGGCTTTAAATTTGGTTCCATATGTGCATAAACTTGAAAGATGCTAATATTGGTTTAAAAAAAAAAAAAAAAGTAAAACTCATGCCAGTGTAAGCTAAAAAAGAAAGATGAACTATGTTCCAGCTACAGCTGTTCAGCTATTTTCACTATCAGCAACTGTGATGCCTTTGTATTTTTACAGGAGAAGTAAGATTCCATTCTGTGGAACCCTACAATAAAGGTCGTTTAACTGCACTGCCCTTTGCTGACATACTGCGAGATTACAAAGTTATTATGGCAGACAACGTTCCTGAAAATCCTCTGAAGTATCTGTATCCAGACATTCCCAAAGATAAGGCCTTTGGCAAACACTACAGCTGTCAGCCAAATGAAGGTTGGGCTCCATTTCTCTATTGACCTCTTCTGAAAAGCAACTTCAAAGTCACAGGGTACTCCATAAATTTGGGGAGAGGAGGAAGGGAACAGATTCAGATGCTTCCTTTAATCAACATCTTCAATAGAACTGCTTTAATATGTCTATCATTTATACAGCTTCATTTTGCAAATATATCCATGGATTTAGAGGTTACATTAGAGGCTATCGCACCAATATTTAAAAGAAGCTAAGAAATAGGTCTGGGGGTAGAAAGAGTAAAAAAAAAAAAGGATTTTTTTTTTTCTGAGCAATACATTACAAACACATAATTAAGTACTCAGATGTTGAAAGAAGATGAAACTGAAAAGTCATCCTACTTATCTGCTTTAAAACTGTGGAACCCTGTAGCATGTTGTTTCTTTAATTTCAAGTAATTTTGTGTTTTCCAAACAGCTTGGAAAACCCACTTTAATACCTCAACCAGACAGCAGTATAAGCCCTGGAAAATACAAAAAGGCTAGACAAGATTAGTTCAGAATGAGTGCAGGCCCATGCTCTTTCCTGTCTGAGTTGCAAGTCAAGCCATTTTTAGATCAAGCTTACTCTCCCTCCAAAAAAAAAAAAAATCCATGATTTTCCTAGGTAATACACATTCTTCTTGACTTTCAGTATAAGAGGATACAACTCCATTTCAATTCAAGTCCTTACACTACTTAAAGATACTTGGAGGCTACAAGTGCTTTTCATCTTTATTTTAATTCAGTGGATTTTGCCTACTGCTCCAGTTCTCTAAAAATTTATGTATATGTTTAATTTCATGCAAAATGTGTCTCTGAAGCTTTATCTGTATAGATAAGACTCCATGCAAGCATTTGCGGAACTGAATTCTAAAGGCTGAGACATACAAAGCTTTTGGAGTAACAAAGTTTTCCCTTTTGAAGTCCTAAGGAGATCTCTTTCATCAATTACCATATGATAGTCTCAGACAGTGATGCAGGTATTTTTCCTATTAGGCGAGCACAATTTTGTGACTAAGACCTGAACACAAAGACTGATCTCAGGAATCTCCCTCATTTTTATGACTATTTATTTAATTATAAACAGGCACATTTCTCTTTTAATATCTTATGATCTGCAACTCTTAAAGCAGATAATMAATTTTCAATAAGTAGCAATATTGCTAGGCCATATTTAATTTCTGTAATATTGATTTTTAGTCTCAAAGCCCTCTGAAGGAGGAGTCAAAGGTTATGTTCCTTCTGTATTTATCCCAGTCTCCAAAATGTGAGTAACTTCATAGATTTATTACACTTTGAATGTTATTTTCAGTAAGTTTACATACTGTTTCCAACTTTTCTCTGCTTCCCTTCCCCCATCCAACTAGTTAGGGATAGCAACACATCATATGTTTTTGTTTGGACAAGGACTGCTAAACAAGAAAGGGAAATGAAGAACTTCACTTCTGGAATGCTTTTCCCATCCATGCGGCAAAATATTTGTAAAAATGTAACACACACTGTGGTACTGCGATCTACATCATCTTTCACTGTCGTCCTCTTTCTCTCTCCTGCAGTAGTTATTACACAGTCAGTTTTAACGTCTCTTCCCTTGGCCATATCTCCTCCATTTTTAAATGTATACCAGCTTGTTGGCAAATGCTCACAGAGCTAACAGCAGGCCCCAGTACAGTCTTAACTAACTTAATTAAGCATTCACCATCAGTGATGCATCATACTCCACTGCTATGCACCAAGTTAGAGGGATTTAAGTTGCTTTTAAGATTATTTTTGTTTTTGTTTTTTTTTTAAGCTTAATTGATTCTACAGATCCACATTCTCCATCAGATCTTCTTCCTATGTCTCCAAGCGTTTATGCTGTGCTGAGAGAACACCTGAGTCCCACAGTGATTGAGACAGCGGTACGTTGCAAACTTTTCCATTCATAATTTAATACTAAGCAAATGGAACATACACAATACATATGCTGCTTATAAAATAGGCTTTTGCAATTATGACAGAATTAGAGCTCCTTCATCAGTTGCTATATTACATTTTGAAACAGCAATGCAGACATTTCCTTTTCTAAATAGGACAACAGGCTGCAGTATACTTGGAGGCATTGCATTATAGGAAATTGTCTGATATGCTGGCCAGTGAACCATGAAATTCATAATGCAAAGATCTTGGAGTTCTTACACAAATTACTTAGGCTTTTACACTCACAAATACATAGGAATTGCACTAATTTTATAGATAATACAAAGGAATTGATTTTGCTGAGGGAAGCTGCACAAAGAGCATAAAAAAAACTCAGATTCGGCAAATTCGCACAACTTTTCTTGCTATAAGTTTCTGCATGCGATACCTAAGTTAAAAGTGAACTGAAACATTTTTAGTAAATAAAACTAACATTCGCTAAGAGTATATAGAAAGATTTGGGAAATAGTGTACCAATGTTGTATTAATAGTATTTTCCTTTTTTACTTACTGACTAGAAATTGTATTCCCAACTCTGCACTTCTACAGCATAGACCATTTCAGCTTTCAAATTACAAGGCCTGAACTGGCCTAAATAATCATGGCTTGGAGTGGCACTAATTTATACCCACTGAGGATTTGTCCTGCAGAATTCTATCAGGAAACACAGCAGTGGTTTGGCCTTAACAGCTTTGAAAGAAAATATCCATTTTTTAATACTACATTTTAACTTTTAGTTTTCAATATAGTCAATGATTTATGATCTTAAACTGGTTATGTATTTAAAAGCCTGTCAAATCACCTTCAAATGCCTCTGTGTAAACACTCTTCCTCACTCCCATTCAGAACAAAAGATAAACCAAAATCCTGACTATCAATGATCTAATCAATGCAGGAGGTATAAATAGCAAAAATTATTTGGAAGCATAATGAAACTTTAAGTACAAATAGAGTAATTCTTTATTATAGAACAAACTGAAGATCTGATCAAGAACAAAATATATTTCTTTGCTTCACCTTTCTTTTTCTGGCAGCCCTCATAATAAACTGGTACATCAGCTAAAATTCAAATACCAATTTGAATGAAAACTCTGGGTTAAAACATACCACACCCAATCAGAGACATGCCTTCACCCATTTGTCATTTGTTTTATATCTATGAAAACAGTTCTGACTTTAGAAACTGCATTTGTGAACTACATATACATTTGCATTTCTTTAAGTTTTGGCAGTGAAAAGAATAGTTGGCTTCACTTTTGTTTATCATCAAGTACCAAGCATTTTCAGTTTCCTTTCACATGCATAGTAATTCTCAAACCAGCTCTGTCAGGACCTTCCAGACCACCAGCTGTGATCAGCACCATCTTTTAGTCTTTGAAGATTTCAAGACAATTTCCTACTTCTTTCCCCTCCCCTTTTTTTTAATTACTCTGCTGAATGAGAATGAGGGAAATTTTGAGTTTTTTCTTTATTCATCTCAAATTCACACAATGTAATCTATACTGGTGAGTAGCTGTCTAAGTACAGTAAACAGCCAATCTGCATTACTAAAGCAACAGTATCTCTTCACTTTTTTTCCATGAGATGTCAGTGAAAGAGATCACTGTGCAAGATGTAGAGAACAAGAGTGAAAGCCATAGCAGGAGAAAATATCTTACAACTCAGTAACTCAGTCCTAGCAAGACATACTTTCTTCAGTCGTGTTGGATTCCCTTTCCATTCCCCCTCTCCAGATTCCCCTACCCATCTGGAAAACGAGACTCCAGTAAAAACCTTGTTCTACATATCCATGGGCTGCAAGAACCACAAAAGTTCACGTAAAAAGACACGTACTTTTTATTGCAACTGTTTCCAACAAGTCTTTTCTAATGAATATTACTAGATTTTGTGAGGGATTAGAAAGAGGATCTTCAGAGCCTAATGAATTTTTATTAGAGTGTGAAAATGAGACTGCAATTACTTTAAGCCAGAGAGGGCTTGATTTTCAGTTATTTTTGAATGAGCAGCAGTAACTGTCTTGAGGCTGATCATTTTATTCTTTTCTTCTAGCTGAGTTCTCCTTATTCAACTGACTGAAGTTCAAAAAAACCCAAAGAATCGTGTGGATACTGCACGGGTTAAATGACATCAATATTTATCATCTTTGTAAATCACCATTTCCTGAAAACCATCGTGATGCTACTCTTGGGCCTCATTTTGGTTTCAATTACATGTAAAACAAGAATCTTCTCTGTAGTGTCAGTGGAATTATAAATAGCCTCCTGGAATTCAGAATTGCTGTCTTCACTGATAAAAGGCCAAATCCTTTCTGGCTTATAGGTCTTTTGACTTCAGTGGGGTCCAGTAGGCACAAATTTGACTTGTAAAATAAATGGCTGTAGAATTCCTGTAAATATGACATTATAAGAAGAAAATGTTTTGCTTCTGAGAACCACCTGAAAGCAGCCTATGGGGATAACTAAAGAGATTAAGGTTCGGGGGGAAATTAGGATTTATTCTGCAAAATGACTTCTGTTTAATCATCTTTTTGTATACTGTTGTTTTGACTTCTATTTTAAAGAGAAGATTGTCATCCTTCTGAGTTTGATTGTCCCATAGGTATCTGGGGTTTGTTTTTTCCAGAGATGAACCACGTTCAGCACAGAGGGCCAGATGTTTATATCCCACCACAGCAAAAGCCATGGAAGGGAGGAAGGCAAGGCTGGGAAGAGAAGGGAGTTCTAGAAAGTGAATGGACACAAAATTTGTGGAAAACTGGAAGACAGAGATAGTAAAACCTCTCCCTCTCACAAGATAGTTGCAGAGGTAAATCTATTGGTGTGACACACTCAGATACTGCAGTAAGCGCTATCAGGAAGCCTACAAAGAAAATGCTGATCTGGTGCAGAGTTTGGATGCTATCTGGTAAATGCAGACTGGGAAGCACAGTTTGAAAAAATAATTACTGAAGAGCTGCATCATTTGCTGACCACTGGGCAACTTGCAATAGATGACAGAATGTCACATTCCAGTGGGAGGCTCATTTCATAACCGAGTAACTAGTTTTTGAATAAATGGTAAATTGCCTTTTAAAAACATTCTTCTTTCTTTCAGTCACAGTTTAACTTTCTTTTTTCAATATTATCCCTAAAAAACTGTTTATAGAATAATAAACCGGCAATTCCATGGTCACTGTCTTTTGAGTATACAGGCTCATTCAGACAATGGAAATTGTGTAAATAGTTTGGTAATCTCTGTAATTTATATGACTGATATGAATAAAAACAGATTTTGGCTTAAAGTTACCTGGACTTTTGTGGAATTTTTCAAGGTACAATGAAAATAGAGGCTTGTTTGCTCCTTGTTGTTCTTAAATCTGAACTACAAGCAGTAACAGAGACTTCTAAAGCAGCAAACATAACTTCACTTACCAGCAGCTATTGTATGATTTTTCATTCTAATCTGTTCTCGCAATTTTAATACAAACAAAATGGGGGATGCACTATACTTTTGACCATCTAAATAGCATGAGAAGTACTGTGAAAAAGGCTAGTGGTCCAAACATCACATGTAGACCAATCTTCTCTGTGCTTCCTCCCAACCCCCCATGCAATGTAATTATTTGGTTTGACTTGAGCTCAGTACTGTGTTACTGGATAGGACTGAGGATCAGATTTTGGCATTACTGTTTTCCTTGCTCTTTTTAAAGATTTTGCAAAAAGTAGTTTTAACGTTTAATTGAAATGAATGCAATTTCAATCCAGTTCACTGCTTTTAAGAAACACAGAAGTCATCTTCTGTAAAATAAGCATCTTAAGCCCAAGCCTTCTTCCATAAAAAGTGAGAATTTTGTCCTTAAGTCAGTATGACTAAGATTAGGGCTCTAATAAAGTGCAATGAGAAAAAAAAAGAAAAAAAATGTTGAAAGGGACACTCTTGGATACTGACAGAAAAGATGAGACATGTGCTTTCAGTTGCTTTCACTAACTGTACTTGTGATTTCACCATGTTTTGCAGCTGCAAAGTGAAAAATGACAGGAAAACAAATCACGCAAGTGCTTTGTGTTTGGCCACATCACCATGATTCAAATTAAACAGATATAAAAACTGTTAGTTACCATCTGCTATGGCATTTTATTTAAAAAGCACCCAAATCTGTATTCAATACTCTGTAGGATTTAAGACTTTAAGAACTGTTTCCTCTAGTTTGAGAAGGATCCAAACTAAGTCCAAAAAAGGTCTCTGTGGCTGGAGACCTGCACCAAAGCCTGAACTTTCATTGTAGGCTTTAGGGACAGGCTGTAACAAGACAGAAGCAAAGGAGACCCTGCATGACCACGTGTGGGTAGTGGTGTCCTAATAACACAGCTGTAAGAAAGAGGGGATATGAGGAAAGGAAAACTCTACCAAAACAATTCACTGGGGGGAAAAAATCCCGACTGACAAAATGCCAGGAAAGATTAAAAGCATTCTTTTGTTTGCAGCTCTCATTCTTAAAGTCACTGTAACTTAGACGGCGAACTGGATTGCAGTTTATCAGCTAAGACAGTGACTCGCGTTCCTACAAAACACGTCAGTTGCATTAGCTTCCTCGGCGCGCAGGCCGCGGCAGCCCAGCGGCCGCGCCGCCCCCGCGGGCCCGCTGCCCTTTCCAGGCCCGGCCGCGGCGGGCGCCC
>NW_020451227.1:507855-508857 GCF_003343035.1 Apteryx rowi | reverse complement strand
GCGGCTGTTCTCGGCCCCCCCCCCGCTCGCCGCAGGGAGCCGCGCCTGCGCCCTGGCGCCGGCCGGGGCCGTCGGTAACGGCCGGCGCTGAGCCGGTCCCCCCTTCCCTCCAATAAAACTGGAGGCGGCGGCCGCGGGTCGGGGTCAGGGGCCGCGCTGGACGCGGTCAGGAGGGTCGCTTTAAAAGGCTGTGCGAAGAGCAGGCTCCCAGGGGTTCACCGGAGAGAGGAGGGAAGGCATGGCACCGGGCTTCAAACAGGAGGGGCACAGACAGCCCTGCCTGGGGAACAGGCAGCGCAGAGGGGAATTACTGCGTGCCAGAGCCGCTACAAAATGGATAAATCAGTCATAGTAATGGGCAGCTAAAGGTGGGGTTTTCTCAAGAACAGGCATATGCTTCCCAGATGGCAACCTTTGGCTAGGGTCTAGCAAACAGCAAGGGTGGTTAGGGTCTTACGCAAACCAAAATCACTGCAATACAAAGGAGAGAGATGTGCAAGCACTGAGCTTTTCACCATCTTTCCTCCTAAGGCAGTGGCAGTCTTTTACTCCCGACAGTTTAACCATCCTTCCCGTGGGCTGCCTTTTTTGCAGCATCATACACTTTTCTTTCCCAGTTACTCATACAGCTTTTCTTAGATGTCATGTACCTTTTTGTTCCTTACTGATAGTTGGCATATTTTCACGTATATCCATCCACACTTTTAACTTTTTGTGCTAATATTCTTTGCAAAAGCTAGAAATCAAGAAAATGCAGGCCTACACCCTAGAATGACATTGTGCTCTGTACTTCTGCTTCATCTACTATTGGCAACATCATTGTGGCCCTGTATAGCTGCTTTCTAAGAGGTGGAAACTTCTGTGCATTTGGTGTTTTGCCTGCAAACTGGGCATAGTTCTTAGCTGCTAGTCGGCTGGGAAGGGGCGCGGAGGGCAGCCGCGGGGAACACGGAGCCCGGCCTGGCCTGACCTGGCCCGGCCCGGCCCGGCCCGGCGGGCGGG